>NC_063224.1:15740000-15797500 GCF_020740725.1 Corvus hawaiiensis
AACAAAGTCGTTTTGACGGGTCATTTTGATAGAGCAAAACCATTCTTCCATCTCCTATTAGTCCTGCAGTCAAGTTTTTGTAATGAATATTTCTTAACTAACCTGTTATTTCTTAGCTGTTTTTTAAGGTGTTAAAAAAAAAAAGCCTTTGCTTTTACTGCTGTTAGAAAAAGTAACATTTCCAATGTGACCAATAAAAGCAGCATCTCAGTGGGAAGCAATTATACACAATACTAAATGTTTAATGTGGCTATCAAAAAGCTAAAAGTTTAAAGAGATTACACTTCTGCTAAAAATGAAAGATCGCATATAATGGATGGTTCATTGGAGGAAGGAGGGAGAGACAGAGAGTGGTGGAGGGAGAGAAAGGTACCTCAGAATGTGTGTTTAGTGCAGAAACATTTTCTTCCAGCATATGGAGAGCCCAGCTTACAGCAGAGTCGAGTGTGTCAAACACATGAAAAAGCTAGATTTTGCAGAACTAAATTCACTTTACAAAATAGAATTTCCCAAGTATCAGGAAACGTTCACCTTCGTCATTTTTCTTGAAAATTGTTATTTGATGGCACAGGCCAGAAAAGCAAAATATTATCATGAAGTACTTGGCTACGATATTGTTTGCTAGATGGTATCACTACCGTACTGAGAAAGTTTCCAAACTTTCTAGCTGTTTGTATGCGGGGTAAGACTGCTGGGAAGACTGTTTCCCTATTACAAAAGTACTGGCTGAACACATGTGGATGCCAAAGAGTAGAAGAAAGGAAACATGGACATCCTTATCTACACTTTGTGTCACTCCCTGAGCCCCTTGCTGTTTACTGAATTCAAACCACCCCACTCAGAGAAGTTGTCAGGCAGTGTGGGAGCACTGCCACGCTGCTGAACACCCGTGTTCCAACAAACCCTACACCAGGCTCCAGGACTACCTGCTCCAAGCTGTCCTGAGCACAACCACAGCTGCGCTGCCTCTGGAAAACTTCCACACCGGCCCCTTGGGGCTGCTGCACCCCGGCACCCCAAGGCTGTCCCTCAGCAGAGCCTCTCCTGTGCCTCCCCCCGTGCCAGCCCGGCCCTGGCAGCCCTGGGCCACCGGTGGCACCGCTCGCCAGGAGCCCCTCAAGTTGCGCTAACAGAGAGTTGACAGGCCACGTGTGACGTCACCGAGTCTGGCGTTACCATGGCAAGTGATTTATTGATGTTTATCGGGAATGAATAGATCAAAGGCTGCCAGATGACAGGCGATCAATCAGACATCAAATCAAGGATGGCAACAGGCCAAGGAAACCTTTTCCAGCCCACATATCCCCAACTAAGGATTACTGTAAAATTATGTGGGGCTTTTCTTTTACTCTTTTCAATTTGGCTTTTCCAAAAAATACTGCTTAAGTTTAACAGGAGTTGACATTTCTGGCAAAAGGAAAACAAGCCAAACAAACAAAAAACCTCACCAGCACAAAGCCTCGAAAAGTATTTCTAAAAAGGAAAAAAAAAACCGGTGGAAATTGTAAAGGCAGTATCAGAAACATGCACCAGTCACTTGACAATACACAGACCCTTTTTTTTTTTTTTTTCTCCCTTGCTTTACTTTGCAGCTTCTCCTCTGGACTCATAAATAAGAAATCAATAGGATTAACAGAAGAGGCTACCAAAGAAAGTGATCAACTAGGTGGGTCTGTCTGTCTGGCAGAGACGTCTCCAGTTCAGTACAAGGGCAGAAGAGAAAAACGTAAAAGTTGGGCAAAGGAACCAGTTCTGTGCTTGGATCTTCAACTAACACTGCAGACCCTCCAAATTACTTTGTCCCTGCCACTTCATTCACAGCGTGCGATGTATTTATACATACCCTCTCTCTTTTTTAATAGGAAAAAAAAATCAAATAAAAAGAGTATTTTCCCTGGCTTTCACAAACCATTTGCCTGTGAGGGAACGGGATGTAGAAGAACGAAGACTACGAGGGAGAGAAGCAAAGTAGGTGCCAAAGTACAGGCTGGAAGTAACCAAAATTCGCCTCCTTGCTTCCCCCAGCCCGGGAGTGACACCGACCATACGAGCCCGAGCAGTGTGTGCCCGCACACACCCGCCTGCCCCTCGCACAGGGTTACCCCAAGAACCGAGCCGGGCGATGGCAGAGTTCGGAATAAATCAAAGTGGGCACCAAAAGTGGGGAACGGGCTTTCATGCGCCCCCACCCCAAAGAAAAAAAATAAATAAAATCCCCCCAAAGCCCCCCAACCCAGGCGCTGTGCCTCCAGCCCGGGAGTTGCTGGCAAAGCCCTCGGCAGCGGCGGGCAGCGGGGCAGCAGCGGGGCGCGGAGCGGCGGCCGAGCCCGCCGGGAGCCGGTTATGAAAGAGAACGGAGGGAAGCGAGAGGAGAAGCCAGCGGCCGCGGAGGGAAGGGAAGGGAAGGCAGGGAAGGAAGGGAAGCGGCTCTCGTACCTGCTGCGCGCCGGGGCGCTTGCTGCTTCCTCCTCGGCATGCTGGGCTCCTGCGGGCGCCGGCGGGGGGGGGCAGCCGGGGAGCGGGGGTGGGAAGAGTTGCCTCAGCCCCAGAGATCCGGTGAGCTGCTCCAGCCTCGGCGCGAGGGCTGGGTCGGGGATATATTTTTTGTTGCTGTGCATACACGATGCCGAGTAGGAGGAGGAGGCGGCGGCGGCGGAGGAGGCGGCACAGAGGAGAGGACAGCCCTGCTGCTGCTGCTGCTGCTGGCAGAAGAGGGGGGAAGTTTGACAAATCGCCCCGGAGGAAGGAGGAGGGGAAGCCCCCCGAAGAGGTGTGCGGGCGGGAGGGCTGGGGAGAGCCCGCAGTCCCCCCCACCCCGCCCTGCGCCCCCGGTGCCTGGCCGGGCTGGGAGATCACGGCATAAGGACGGGGGATCTCTTGGCCGGAGCCGGCGGAGCCTCAGCCTGCGCTCTCCACTCCCGGCTCGGCGCTGGAGCGGCGGCGGCGGCGGCGGCGGCAACAGGCGAAGCTTGAAGGGAAACGAGATGATCGCGGTGTCACTCAAACTGGTCCGCCGAGGGGGAGCGGGGCACCGCCGCCGCCCGCCCCGGGCCGCGCCTTCACTCAGTGCGCATCGCCCGCCGGACCGGGCACAGGGGCGGGCAGGGGTCTGCCCGGGGCGGCGGCGGGGCGACCCCCTCGCCGCGCCCCCTCCGCCACCCAACTTCGCCCGGCGCCGGTCTCCCGAGCCGCCCGCGGCGGCGGCGGAGGGCTCGCCGGGCAGGGACAGGCAGGGCAGCCCGCCGGGCTCCGCGCCGCTCTCCCCGCTCCCCGCCGCAGCCCTTCCCTTTCCGCCCCCGCGCGCACCCGTTCCCCGCCGGAGCTCCCCGCAGCCATCGCCGCCCGCCACGCCGGGGCATGGGACCCCCCTCCCCCCCCGTCCCCGTCGCCCCCGCCCCCCCGGCGAGGAGGGCCCGGCGCCGCCGCTCCATCCCGGCCGCCCCGTGCGGTGACAGCGGCGGCGGCAGCCCCGGCTCCCCGCCGCGCCCCGCACCGCTGCCCGCCCCGGCCGCACTCACCGGCGCGCCGCCCGCCCGCCGGCACATCCAGCCCGCCGGCTCCCACCTGGCTGGCGCCGCGGCCGCCGCGCTCCGCTCCGCGCCTGCGGGCGGGCGGTGTCGGGGCCGCCCCGGCCGGCGGCCGCTACCGGCGGCGCCCCCGCCAGCGGAGCCGCTGCTCCCGCCCCGCGGGGCCGGAGCGGCGAAGAGCGGGCAGCGCCCGCGCCCCACGCACCCGGCTCTTCGGGAAGGAGCACTTTTCCCTGGCTTTCCCTGTTTTGGGGGCTGATTTTTTTTTTTTTCCCCCTCTCTCTTTCTCAGTTGGTTTTTTTGTTGTTGTTGGTTTTTTTGGTTGGCTTTTTTTTAATTTTTTTTTTCTCGGTCCAAGTTCACTGCCGAGCCACCGCGCTCAGTTCGGCGAGCGCCGGCGGATCGATGTGCTGCGGGTTTGATTGCGCATCCCTGGGCGGCGGGGCCGCGCGGCGCGGGGAGGGCCGGGGCGGCGGTGGGCGCGCGGGGCCCGGGCCGCTCCCGCCCCCGCTCCGCGCCCGCGCCGGGACCCGCGCCGGGAGCAGGGAAGAGAGACAAGGGAACAACAACAACGACCAAAAAAAAAAAAAAAAAAAAGAAAGAAAGAAAAAAAAAAGAAGGAAAGAAAAACCCAGTAGCTTTTTTTTTTTTTTTTTTTTAAAGTTCACGGGGAGGAATTAAAAAAAAAAAAAAAAAAAGGCTGAGCTCACTTTTACGGTAAGATCAAAAAAAAATCTCCACTCTCCCCCATTCTTCGAGATTTGGGATAATTCCAAATACCTGACTAAGTGCAGATGTTGTTGCGTCTTCACATCCTATAAAGCCGCCGTGCCGCTCTCGGGCTCTCGCTTCCCTTTCAAGTTGCAGGAAATTCAAACACTTTACATGACGGGTGGAGAAGGTTGGGGATAATTTTTTTTTTTTGATTATTATGAGTTGATTTTTTTTAAGCTGATCTTTAGGATGAAAAAAAATCTCAGTCGCCTAAAGTCCCCGGGAAATTGCTACTGTTGGGGGAAAACGAAACATTTCTTGCAAACAAGAAAATGGTGAGTTGTCAATTGCCGCTTCTGCTGCCAAACTCGCTCAGTTCCATCTCATTGATACTCGCTGGTTGCTCCTCACAGTTACAATATCTGCTCACAGAAGGAGCGATCAGATCTGCTTAAGAGACGACACCGAGACGTCCCCCCCTCCCCAAAAAGCCCTGTGTGTGTGTGTGAGCGTGGGTGAGCCGTGCGGCAGGACGGGGCCGGGCGGCGGGCAGCCCCGGCGGGGCGGGCGGGCGGGCTCGCCGCCGCGGCGGTGCGTGCCGCTAGATCCGCCCTAACATCTGTCCGTCTCACCATTGGCGCATCCATCAGTGTCACCCTGGCTGCACATTGCAACGACAACACATCAGACACTACACAGACCGGGATTCGGTACAAATAACCAACATACTAAACAACTTAACCGGGGAGGAGGGGACCAGCCGCAGCATAAGTATTTACAAATGTTAGACAGCCTCGGGAAGCAGGGCTCGGCTGCGGTTAATAGCTCGTTCATTCTCTCTCCCTCCTCCCCCTTTAAGTAGGAAATAGAAAACCTAAATAATTCACGCCCCCCACCCCCCCCGAAGGATGCTGCCGGCCGGGGGCAGGGACAGGGACGGGGGCCGGGGCGCGCCCCGCGCTCAGCCCGGCTGCGCTCCCGGCTCCGCGGGGCGATGGCTGCGGCAGGACCGCATCGAGCGCGGAGCCGGCGACAGGCGAACCCCGGGCTTAGGTGCTGCTGGCCGAGCCGGCCCGCGCTGCGCAACATGGAGGATTCCTCCCAGCTCTGGAGCGGGAGAGGCTGAAACAAACTTTGAGATGCTCGGCCGCGAGCCTCGGCAGCCGAGAGCCCCGGGAGCCCTGGCCGGCTCTGTTCCTGCTCGCCGCACGGGGTGCGGAGAAGGTCGCTCTGCCACCAGGCGCTGGTAAAGCGCCCTGAAAACTACAGCAAAATTAAAACGACGCGGCGCGTGTAGTCACTGCAGTCCTGTAAAGGCTGTTCTGAAATGTGCGAGAGCCCTCTCCAAAGCCGGGGACGATCCCGGTCCTCCTCAGCTGCTGGCTGCGGGGTATGCCGAGGAACGTGCTGCAGCGACCAATCCCGAATTTTGGGGCGGTTGCAAGTTGCAAGAACTTTGTTCCTTCTACTTCCCTGTCTCTAAATCTGCTCATCTTTCACTGCCTTTGTGTCACGCTTAGCCCGCCTGGGGTATGGATGTCAGACCCTGCCCGCTGCCGGGCTCGGGCCGGGTGCCCGGCGGGGTGCGAGCCCCTCGGCCCCGGCGCGGCTCCGCGGGTGCGCAGCCTCCTCCCGCGGGTGCGCTCGGTTGCACGTGTGCATGGATTTGTGCGTGTGGGGGCATTTGTGTTTGAACAGGTTTCCAGGCAGAGCTCTGCCTCCCGCAGCACAGCCTGCGCGGAGGATGCTGGCAGGTGGCACCTCAGCAGCTGAACGGTGTCACCAACACAAACAAACACGCGAGACAGTCCCCGGCCCCGCTGCGTGGGGAGCTTTGTGTAACCAACAGCGCTTACCTGGCTCTGCAAAGGGCGGCCCACACACGCCGGCAGCGGAGGGTGATGGGCTCGCTCCGGTGCGCCGAGCTGGGGCTGGGAGGGAATGAAATAAGTGAAACTTTCCGTAAACAGTAATTGGAGGAACTTTCTCAGTTCACTTAGGAATAATAATTCTCGTGTGTGAGAGAGAGGGGGGAAGGCAGCAGATACTCGTGCACACCGACACATGCACTGCACTTACACATTCACAACTCTCACTGCCAAAACGCTCAGGAAGTTGTGGAATTATTTGGTTGTTAACTATAGATATATTTTTAAGGAAGAAAAAAAAATCTATTGAGCTTTCTATCAGACGATTTACAGAGGGAAGTTCAGATTCCTTCATATGTGTCGGCTTCTTTGGGGGTCACAGTCTATTCCAGAGAGCCAGAATACGTAATTTTATGAAGTGTAACATTTCCAAACATATCACAACAAAATCGATGGCTGTACTCCATCCACAAAGACTCAGCACACGAGGCTCAGCCCTAAGCTCGGTCTTCCCGGCAGTTTTAAAACAAGGTACCAATTATTTATAAGTCACATAATCAGACAACCATCACTCCTGAACTTTCCACCAGCTAAGAATGTTTTATCTTCCCCATCTGGGCACTGCTTACTGCCTTTCTTTGGTGTATATTTTCACTGCTCATACCATTCCTCTACACCAAAACGCCACCAATTGCCCGAGACACCTCTTTCGTCCCCCGGCCCGAGTGGAGACAGCGGCTGAGCCGATAAAGGACCACTGGAATTAACTTCTAGTTATGGGAACGGCCAGGGAGGATCAGTGAGGAAGTTTAGCAAACTTGGAACAGCTGCCTCTTAGAAGCCAGTGTGTTTTAGCCGAGCTTTAACCTTGTTCTCTCCCGAGCAGCGTGTTGATGTTTCGCCACTTGCTCACTACAAACAAGGCAGGGAGCGGCGTGCGCCGAGGTGCCCGTGTGGCTGCTCTCACTCGCTGTTCGCACCGGTTCACAGCTCTCCGGGGGTCAGTCCTGTGGACCGAACGGCCTCGGCACCGACCGCTCTCCTCTCGCCCCAGCTCCGGCCCAGCTCTACCGGCGCCTCCCCTTCCAGCGGGGCAGATGAACCGATGGGGACCTGACGGTCCTCGCCAGCCGAGTGACCCCGGACCCGCGGGAAGGGCCGGGCACCAGCAAGCCGGGGCCTTTGGAGCCGCCGGCTGCAGGGCAGCGCTGCCCGCGGCCCGGGAGCGGCTGTGGGGGGCGGCGGCGCGGCTGGGGCCGGGGGGCGAGCCCCGGTGGTCGGTACGGAGCTGGGGGGGTCTCACCGGGCCCGTGCAGCCCCCGCAGGCACGGGCGGCCCGCCGGAGCCCCACGGAGGCGCCGGCCGGCCCCGGGCGGGGAGAACGCGGCGGCCCGCGGCCGGTACCGCCCGCACCCCCTGCCCGCGGAGCCAGCGCTGCCCTCTGTGCCAGGGCACAGCCTTCCCTCCTTCCCCGCGCCTCAGCGGCACCCATCGAAATGTGGGAAGTACTTCGGTTTCTCCCGGCGAAGAACAAAGAAGCAGCAGCTTTCATTAAGGCTGGACCAGATGAATACGGATCTGACAAGTTTGTTTAAAAACCCCACTGCCCACGCCCGAAAACGATACTGCGCTTCTGTAAAATACAAAGTGTTGTCAATAACCATTATAGCAGCGATAATGATCTGAGAAGAGAACAAAGACATTTTGTAATATCTACATAACTTTATTAGAGCAAAATTATTTTAAAATGCCTGTGAATTCCCAAACCTCCTGAATACAAATGAATAAAAGTTTTTCTTCGGGCTAAAATCTTTGCTTGAATGTAAATTGTTTGGGTAAGTGAATTTACACAGCAGCAAAGTTTGTTTGTCTTAGTCCAGTAGCTTTGCTTTAACGAACCAGATGTTTTGTCTGTAAATTGTCCAGAGGACTTTTACAGTTCTGACATGTAATAAGCCCCAGAAAATCAGAACTGGAATAGCTGTGTCCCTGCGATTAGGACCAGGCATTTAGGGAAGAGCACGGGGAAAATAGGAAAGTATAAACACTCTCAATGTCCTCATATTTGGAAACCTAATTTTAAACTGTAAGTAAGCTTGTCCGAATCGATTCGCTTCTGCCTGGAGTTGACAGCAATTCCCCACCCAACCCCAGATATCAGAAATACATCCCCCCAAGAAAAAGCCCAAGCACAGTGGGGAGCGGTGGGGGCGGTAGGCTTCGGCCGAGGAAGCCGCAGGGCGCGCTGAGGGACCGAGCGGGCCGGCCCGGTCCGGGGTCCGCCGCAGGCGCCCCGGAGCGAGCCCCGCAGCCAGGGGTGCCCGGCGGGCGGTGCCCGGCTCCGCGGCGGGCGCTCGCTGGGTGCCCCGGCAGCGCCGGGGGCAGCGCCGGCTCCTCTCCGCGGGGCCCCGCGGCGGTCGGAGAGCACCGCCCGCCCTCCTCTGCCGGGGCCAACAAGTTCCCAGTGACACTCGGGCACCGAGAGCGGCGGCCCGGCCGCAGCTCTGCGGGGTGATGCCGCTGCTGCTGCCCGGAGAGCCGGGCCCCGGCGCGTCCCTGCGGTCAGTGGCGTGGGCTCTGCCTTCCCTCTCGGACGGAGAAGGGATGAGGCCACCGAGCTGTCCTGGCTCCCGCTCGACCCAGTCGGATCTCCCCCGGGCTGAGCCCCGCTCGGCCCGGCCAGCGCCCGCCCCGGCACTCGCCGCGCTCCCAGGGGCTGCGCCCTTTGGAGATGATGCTGATGTAAAATAAGATCTATCGGCGCGATTCAGTCCCGCTCAGCCATCACTTTTTCCCCTCCCTTGAAAGGACTTGGGGTCTCTGAAGAAACAACCGGCCGCTGCTTTGAAGGAAATAAGCGATACCGTTCAGAGCTACTGTAGCATAATGCATTCACCGGGGCAGTAGGGAAAAACCTTTTAAGAAAAATAGTTACAGATCCTGGAACTCCACCACATGTGACAACAAAGGCTGTTGTCTCAATAGAAGGGCTTTAGCTAATTTTACCTACACAAAGTTTTACTGGCTGCAGGCTTTGGGAACGCCTTTGTGGAGCCTGGCAGTGATCCTCAGGGCTGGCTAATTTGAAAGGCATTTGGAGGATCCCGGAGAAGTGGAAGGGATTCCCCACTTATTTCTCGCATCACCTGAAAGTTCCCATCGCACAGCTGACACAGCTGCTCCTCTACTGACCACTTGTGCCTCAATGCAATGAAGATTTTGTTTTGCTCAGATATACTTAAAAAAAAAAAAGGAAAAAATACTTGAAGTGGGAAGTTGATAAAACTTAAGTCCGAGCAAAATCCTTCTTTTTTTTTTTTTTTTTTTTTTTCATAGAAACTTCCTTCCCTGGCGGGTTTTGCACACAGCGCTTGCACATGGAAGTTTATCTGTAAGAAGCTGCCCATCTTCCAGTAGCTCACCTTGATCCGGCGCCGGGCCCGCTCCGGGCCCCACTGACCGCCAGGGGCAGGGAAACGCTACAGCCGCCCCAAAGTGCGGGCGGAGCTCGGAACCCCGGGGGAACGCGCGCCGGGCCTGGGACAACGAGCGGCTCCCGGAGGCGCGGCCGCAGCCCCGGGCCGCCTCCTCCTCGTCCCCCGCGCTCTGACCCCGCAGCGGGGCCGTGCGGGCCGCCAGGACACGGACACAAAACCAGCCCCAGCGAGGCCGTCGGGCCGTAAATCCCGAAGTCCCGAGTGCCCGGCAGATGCTCGGGGGGGGCTGCACTGAATTCCCGCACACGGACAGCGCGGGGCATGCGGACCGTGTGAGGGGCCGAACAGCGTGTGCGGCGCCCGGCATCCCCCCCACCCTCAGCCCTTCGCCGAGAAAAATTCATAGAAATAACTGCGATCCTCTGTGCGGGCGCACCAAGCAGGCCCCGAGCCCGGGCGGGCGCAGCCGCCCCGCTGCTGTCCCGCAGCCCGGGGCGGTCCCGGGCACTCGTCCCCTCCCGGGCGGCCCTTGGCGAGCAGCGGCCGCGGCCCCGCCGTGTGCGGGGGCAGCGCGGGGCCGGAGCCGCAGCGCTTTGCTCCCCAGCTGGGCACTGGGGTTTGCACCGCCCGGGTCAGGTGAGACGTGGAAACTAAGAAAATCTGACACCACCATTGATTCCCTCTCTTTGTTCTCCTCTGTACACAATGGAAAGAAAGGAATGTGACTTTAAAATTGCAATTAACCAGCTTTCTGTCACTGAGTATTTATTCCTATCAAATCTTCTTCGAAAAAGCACTTCTAATTGTAAAAGAAAACAGACTATTTAAAATATCCTTCTGTAATAGGAGTTGCTTAAATTATGACTGGATGTGCCTAAACAGTCATCTCATAGTTTCCCACTGATTTTGGTCAGGTCCTGAAAGAATGGCATTTTTTTCTAATGTTTTAAAAGTATTAACTTCCTTTCAAACATTCTTTAACCTTTAATGTTTTGTAACTCGATGAAAAGGTCACTTTGTTCGGAGTGGATGCATCTGCTCCATAATTGTTCTAATATCAGGCAGAGCTCCATCCTAACACTACATTCTTCTATGAGGATTTTTTTTTTCCTTAATATACATTGTTAAGGTTACCATGAGTAATTGTTCTGAAGGCAAAGAGCTCCAGACCAAAGGATGCTCACACTTTATTTAATTTCACCAGCTTCAGATGTTTAGGGCTGTATTCAGCAGATGACATTAGCTGAGCTCTGAGAAGAATAACCTGAACTGTTTCACCTCTTCCCACTTTTGGGGGCCTGAGGTAGAACAGAAACAGAATAAATATCTGGATTTATAGACTGAGCTGCATAACAAAATAGCACAAAATACTGATTAATACTAATTGGACTGGCAGCAAGTTTGATCCAAGCATCTCAAAGTACTTTACAAAGGGCTGTGTCAGAAAGCTGAGACACGGGTGGGATAAGACCTATGAGCAGAGTGGAGATCCAGAGACTACTGGACATTCAGTGCCTCAAGACTCAGCCTCGAAAAGTGATAGGGTGGTAGAAGCATTGCTCATCTAATTACATTTTAGACTCCTTGCTGGGAAGGAAACAGAAGCTTTTCAGCACGTGTAAATCAATATCATTAGGAGCAGTAATATTTTGAATCTGCAGATTTAGCCAGTTTTGGTATAGAGAACCTCTGCTTACTCCCATGTAAAAGATTAGAAGATGAATGTGTTCACTGCCACCCACGGGCTGAGAATGCCCATCTGAGGGGCAGCTTGTGGCCCCAGCTCTGTAGCCAAACCTCACTCAGAGCACTGTACCTGCTTTGCAAGAGCAGTGGTGATATCTGGCTGCATAGTGGAGATTGGAGCCAGAACCTTAAATTGATGCAACTAATCCCTCTAAAATACAACAGGATTTTCTAATTCTTACACAATTCAAACATCCAGAGAATATGTTTAATTAAAACTTGGCTATACCTTTTAAGATTTTCTAAAAAAACCCAAAGAAATGGGCTAATTATATTGCTTAGTATTCTAATATGCACTTTTTTTTTTAAACAACACACTTTTCTATACAGGCCAGTCCCTTGAGGACCAGTTCCTCATTTATAAGGAGGTCCCCAATGGGAGTTAAAAAGAGGCTATTTTATAAGAAGAAAATATATTCTGAAAGAGGAGCCATACAAAGATAACCCCGCATCACATATATCAGTATGGAGGCTGGAATATGTATTCCAATGATGCAAATCTTCCCTTGCAATAATTTGCTCGTTAGTGTTAACGAAAGCCCAGATACTGATGTCTCTGTATTTGTTCTTCTATTTTTCATCACACTAGTGCTTTTAACTAAAATTATTTTTTTAAAATTTGCTTTATTTAATGAATTTAAAGGTCAATCCTCTTCCTTTCCATATGCAAACCCTATTAATAGTAGAGGTTTGATATTAATGGGAGTTAATAGAGTAGATACCCCCTTCACACAAGAAACCCCACAAGAGAACAAAATAATATCCAGATAATTTCAGTAAATGTGTTGCTTTTTTCTCCTCTTTGAATAACCAAATATCAGGGCAACAGCATCTTGGAAACAGGAGTAACAGCCAGAGGAGGGATGAGATGTGAAAGGGCACACAGGGCCTCCCCAGCTTCCAAAGTCAGAGCTGCAGAGAAGGACACAGCCCACAGCAGCTGGAGCTCATGGCTACCTCCTCCTCCTCCTCACTAGCCTCTCACACCCACAGGACCCAGGCAGGACACAAGGTACCAACACCAAGAAACCCTCCCCCATCCTCCAAAGAGGGAACAGGCAACTTTTGCTCCCTTCAGAGGCCAACAGCCTCCACCTATGAGACCACATTGGCTACTCAGAGAAAAACAGGAGCAACTGGAGTTGATGAGGGAGTGAGTGAAGCTATTGCCCCTCCAACCCTGTTTAGCCAGTTTTGGAGTTTAACTGTCTGGTCACTGTCTTTCTAGCTATAGTTACTGTTGCTGGACTCAGTGAGGATTTGATAGTATTTTTTTTAGCTGCTGGAGTTAAAATAACAGCACTGATTTGCCTAAGGAGGTGGAGTTGGGGAAAGAGGAATAAACTCATTGCTTTCATCTGCAATCCCTGTAGCAAAATGCTCCCAGTGCTAATGAGTGAGGAACAACCCACTCTAGCCTAACTTTTGCAATAAAACTATCTCCACTGTTTTTCAAGCAGATGAATCCAGACACCAAACAGCAAAGCATCATTAGTCCAGAGCAGCTTCTTCCTCGTTAAGAAATAAAGAATACGTGGTACAGCCCTGGCCTGGCCGGCCCAAGCATGGCTCCTGCAGATCAGCCTGTGTTTAATTAGGGCAAGCTGAAGTAATGTGACTGAAAGATGTGGAGAAGGGGATGAGTCATGTACCACAGAGTGGTGTTAATTTTCCTCTTATCAAAGGGCATTAACTCACTCCCTCTGAACACTAGGGAATCTTGCAAGGAAGCCCATCCTCACTATAGCCTCCTTCCTAGTTGTCACTCCTGAGCTGGAAAAGTTTTCCCAGTATCTTTTCTCAATCTGCAGCTAGTGACATGAATGTTCTGCAGTCCCCAACAATATCCTCTCCCAAAACGTGTAAGACCTCAGTTGTTTTAGGGAAACCAATTTTTGTTTCCTTAAATTGAATTTATTTTCCCCACTACTTATACCAAAGGGATTTTTTTTTCTTAATCCTGGAAGCTGGTTTTATCCTTTGAAAAAGGTTGTGTGTAAGAACTATAAACTGTCCCCGGGAGCTGTGGACAGAGCCCTGCAATGCTCTGGGTCCATCTAATCTTTGAGCTGTAGAGAGACAGTGATACCAAGGACCACAGTCCTGTGGCCCTAAACCACATAGAGCTGCTGCTTCCATGGCTGGATACGTTGAACAAGTAATTTTTGCTTTTCTTGGCTCTTGGAATGTTGGAAAGTCCCTCTGAACTAGGTACTGTGGGCAGTGACAGCCCTTGTGACACACACAGACCCTCCATCTCCCAGAGACAGTGTTTCTGGCTCTTTGCAGACTAAAGCAGATAGTATCGTGTCATATTGGGGCTTACATTAAAGTCACCTTTGCTTTCAGCGCCTTGATGTGGCCATAGATTTGCCAAGGGAAGAGCTGGAGGGCAGGGAGCATGCTGAGATAAAAGGCATCACATTTCTGAGGAAGCCAGGGGCCGTTCACGGGCCTGAGGTTTGGATTTTAGCTGACATGGGCTCCCAACTCCCCTTGGCTGCTTGGCAAACAGGAGAGCACAGAACTGGGTCTCATGTTTGAAGTGCATGACAAAATAAGACTTACACTGCTTACGTTTTGGGGAGGTGAATGCTGATTGCTATAAACATTCTGTTTCCAGCCAAACAGCAAAATTCTGTAATTGTCCAGGTGAGTCACAGGCTGGAAGAGTTTGCATTTTTACAAAACATTAGGTATAAATTACTTCTACGAATGGGAGCCTGGACTCAACAGAACAATGCAGTTGTCTGTTATAGCAAATCTGGCATTCCCAGATTCAAATCTGCTACAGGCATTCTGGAGTTTAATTAATATATTGTTTCATATGTATGAGTATTTCATGGTGGGTTTTTTTTTTTGTTTTGTTTTCACACACTGCATTTTTAGCTTAAACAAAGTGTGTTCTCTGCATTGTTCTCAAAGCAATTGAATAAATATCACCCAGTCTATAGATGTGGCCTCCTTTCCAGTGAGCAGCACAGCAGTCATGCTTCACAGGAAAGGGGTAACATCCTCCAGTGCAGCTGATAAGAGTAACAATTTACAAAGCAAGAGATCTGTTATGCAGTGAAAGCTTTATTACCATGACTTGATGCTACATCTACAACACATAAGGGTTAATCATTGCAGCAGTTTGCAGCTGGTTTGTGCTCCCAGGGGAGCCATAGCAATAGACTCCTGCGTGTAAGACAAGGTCAGCCTGGCTCTCCCGGGGTCAGCAGGCCATGTGATAGCACAACTCCGAAACTTCGGCTCCGAGCAGACACAGGTGCCAAACCCATTTTGTGGTCTGTTGTAGAGCGCTTCTTGTGGTTTTTGTTCTCCTCACTAAAAACACATACACAGCTCAGTGGTACATAATTGGATGGCGAGTTCTCAGAGCTACCCATCAGCGAGAGTTTTCTGTGGCAGCAGTGGCTTCAGGAGTTTGCCGGGTACATGTAACATTTCACGGGAGACTTATTCTTCGTGGACTGAGGAAACAGAGCAGTCAATGCTGAGTTTAAGGGCCAAATCCTGCATAATTCGTTCGGTCTCATGGTATGAAATGCTCACACAAGTAAAGTGGGCAGAATTGGGCTGTAACATTCTATTAATATTTATCTTCTACTGCTACAAGACACAACGATAATCAAATAAGAAAAACTTTAATCCTCAAATGCAGCTTCAATCTTCAAATTGGTTAGCTTATCAGAAGGGTAATATTTATTTTCAAAGACAGGCTGCTCGGAATGATCAGCTGAAATAGAAATCTGTAAGTTAAAGGATGTAAGTTTATTGGGCAGTGTTGTCTATATTTATAGTTTCTGCTCAACCCATATTTCTGTTTTTATATGCATGTGTCAAAAATTAATATATGGCAAACTTCACCAACAGTTTTAAGAGATCCTAAAATATAATAAAATCAATAAGTGATGTTCTGGCATAAATGTTTCTGTAGCTGAGGGTGGTCAGGTTCAAAGGGCAACATCTGACCATTTCTCTTTCCCACCCTGCTGCGGAGTAAGACCCTCCCCTCAACTTCAAATCACTGGGGAGAGGGTAATTTAAGCTATACTTGATGTACCCTATACATCACTGTCTTCAGGACCAGGTTTAAAATTAAACTCTGATGTACAAAGTTAAACAAAAATGAGATAAAAATTGGCAGGGGTTGAAGAGGGTCAAAGTAGTCAAAACACAAGGTAGACTATTGCTTCTTTTGATTTATGTTATTCTGTGCACTAAAAAAAAATAAAATTATAGCTCTTGTGGAGACTTTTTTCATTGAGAATAACGCATTTCTAATTTGTTTTCTATAGACTTACAGGCATTTGCTCTGGGAGTTGGAAGCATTTATTTATTTATTTATTTATTTTGGCAGGGGCAGAATATCCCCAACTGTTGGCAGAATATTCAAATCATCATTAGATGCAACCTTTGCCACTTCGTTCACAACAACCAAGGGAAGGAGAAGAGTATTTCACCTTCCATTAGTGGTTATCTTAAAATGCACACATCTTGTATTTGTCTAGAGTTTTGATTTCAGGCACCTTTTCTAAGCTACAGTTATGTTTGGTAGCAGAAAGAAAGAGTTCAGTGAGTTTTTCCTTTCTCATGTTTTATATGAACATAATGCAGCTACCCTCTAGAATTTCAGTACAGGAAAGAGACCAAACAGCAGATTCTTTTGAAACCAATTCAAGAAAATCCTTGCAGGAAGTAAATTTTTTATGATGTAGTCAACTTCTCCACATATTGCCATTTACATGGTTAGTGTGTGGACTGCAGGCAAAATCATTTGGAATTGTAATCTTTATTTTCTATAATATGATAATGAAATCAACTACTATCCACTAGAACCAAATGCATTTCTCTCTGTTACTCCAGTGGGAAGAATAAAAAGGATTTTACTGGCTAAACTGCCAGGCTAATGGGAAAATCAAAATAAAATCAGAACCTTGGATTGCTAGCAAATAAAAAATGCTTATTTTAAACATAATGGTGGACATATACAGATGTTGAAATCTTTTAAAATCTGATCAAGCAAGCTTTTTCCAAAGGTTTTTAATTTTCATGCATGAAAGTCCTATTTCATGACTTCACATGGATTACTGCTGGCTAAAATGTGGGCACGTTCTTAGGCTGTACAAAGGCATGAGACCGCAAAAGCCTCAAAACCCTGAAAATGTCTGAACTTCATTACAAATCTAACAAAATAAAAACTTATGCTGTCCAGACAACTATAAAAAAAAATTAACACTTTTTCACTAATATTGACAATGATGATTCTTTGTTGTTCATCTAGTGAGGATCAATTTGCCATTTAATATTCAGATTTTAGTCCTACCCCTAGAAGTCTAAGTGATGCCTTGTGTAAAATGCACTTTGCATGTGTGACGGCACAGGACTGACCTGCATATATGCCATTAGTATACATAATTTGGCAATCATTTATGTACTAATTGAATAAATGCAATTCTTCACAAACACCTGGCTGGAAAGCCGAAGTGCAGCAGCACACAAACAGCAGGTTGTTTTAACAGATACAGCCAGCAAAGCAAAGATCAAATGTTAGAATGAGTCTGCTGTGATCTACTGTGCCAAACCCTCTAACAGCTGGGCAGTATTTTTTGTACCTCTGATTAAGACTTTTTCAATGATCCAGTTTTTTAAAAAAAAAACCAACAAACATAGAAGACTACTCATGCATTCTGTAACTGTAGCAGATCGCATGTAGCAAAGAGCAGAGCAGAGACTTAGTTGGTTAGAAAATGATAATCCAAAATTTTCCTACATCCATTACACTTTGGAAATCAGGAGAACTATGAATTAAGGAGATGATCACAAAGGTCACAAGGAATTGCTGCAGTATTCACAAAATATGTAAATGCTGTGAGAGCTGTAGGATCTTACAACCAAGGTTCAGAAAGAACACAGGAGCCACTCAGGCTGGGAGCTGCTCAGAAATTAGGTAAAGAACGAAAAGCTATGAGAAATCCAAAAAGCAAGAGACTGTCAGCTGTTAGAAATACCTGTAACACATTAAAATCATGTGCTTAGCATGAGTGAAATCTCTTCCTGATGTATCCAGGCAGCAACGAGGTGCTGTTCCCTAGGAGAGGGACATGATTGCTTCCTTCTTGCACTGAGCACTTGATTGGGGATAACCGATCAGTTTATGGATGTTATGCTGAGTGTGTTACTTTACACAATCCTCCAGAACTCAGCCCTGTCAAGGGTGTCTGAGGGTGCCTGCTCAGGAAGGGCCTGATTCAGAGCTCATCCAACTCAGATTTCCACTGTCTGGGTTCTGGTTCAGGCCTTTTCCATCCACCTGTCTGGAGGGAGATTTTCCATCCCAGTGCAGCTGTGAGATGCAGCTTTCCACAGTATGCAGTATTGTCCATTTTCAGTGCATTGCAGTCTTCTGGAGCGAAATTTACCCATTGACATGTACGGATTCTCTGTCCTGCTTATTAATGACATTTCTGCAGTCCCTGTTTTTACCAAGGAAAGCAATCACACCTTAACTTCCCTCTCTGCGGGCTTGGATTTGCATTATTTTGCTCAGGCACTTGCAAGGGTATCGTGCTCTAAGCAACGATAAAGAACCGAGTCTATAATTTAATAACCCTCCGCTGACTAATTAGTATTCACTCAATGAATGAAGGGTTTTTAGAGGTCCAGTCACAGGACTGAGCACCCGTTTAAGTTCAGCTTATTCCTCAAGGCACCTCTGAACTGAATTGGGCCCCATTTTATAAAATTACAATAGAAAGACTGCCATGTCAACTGTACTGATGCTGGGAGCCCCAACCTTGCAGGACCTCACGTGGGTAAGTAATCATCACTTATGCTAATAGCACATTTGACTTCGTGGGATGACACATGAGGATAGACTACTTACTTGACTAAGATTAGTAAGAACAGGCATGTTACACAGTACAGATGACTTCTAAATATCCAGTTGCAGCGAAGTGCTGACTCCCATCAGTGAGCGTTGTGAGGGTGAATGAAGGGCAAGAGAAGATCTCTAGAAACCTCGCTGAATGCTATTATTGAATTGGTTTTGCAGATTTCTAACCCATAATAAACCTCAGCTTTGCCTCCTCAGTGTCTCGCTTCTCTCCATTGCTTTCCTGTTTTGCTTTCCTTTTCTTCTGCCATAATCCAACAATCCTTTAAAATGGTATTATTTTAACTCTTTCTTCTTTAATGTTTTAAAATTAATTTTGCAGGTTTGAAAGGTATCTAAGTAACAGCCACAAACCACAAGCTCTGCTATTTAGCTGAGCAGACTACTTGGTAGCATCTCTCCACTGCCCTGCCAAGGTTCCTCCCCTCTGCTCTGCTGGGATCAGTGCAGTCTCTACGCTCATTTAGTCTTTGGCTTCTCCCTTCCAAGCTGACAAAAAGAGCATCATATAGGGTATACCATTCCAGTGATTTTGTCTGATAAAATGCCCAGCTCTTAGGCCTCTGTTTAACACAATTTTGTTCCATACAGGTCACAGAAACAATCAGATTTTGGCCCGTATGATCTAGAATGCCTTTGAACCAGCACTCCAGGAAGGGAAAAATCCTTATGTCTAACCCGACTCGGTTTCACTTAATTGTTTTTGATTTCGTCATGGTCCAAGGTTTTTTTTCCCTATTTTGTTTCCACTAATTTAAAAAGTATTTTGTTGCCTTCCCTGCTTTTTCTGTCCTGACCAGAATTTTTTAAATTCTTCTTTTTTTTAAGTCACTGACTCAAGAAGCTTGTTCTGAGAGTAATGTAGTAGTGACCACTGATGACTGGCTTCTAGGGATTTTATGAAGCCAAGGTTAATTTGTTCCTGAGAGCTGGAAAAACCATGAATGGCAAAACATATTTCTGGTACATGCATAATAACTGGTATAAATATTATATCCTACACCAAAATCTCAAACATACAACCTGCTTACCAAGGGACCCTTAAATCTGGTTTTGTTTCACTATAATGTAGAGCTCTGTATAAAAGCCACAAAGACCATAAGTATTATATCATTAGTAGTATTCTTAAGTGAGTATTTTCCTGTTTCTTGGGGGCTTGTAGCTCAGCTGTAATGATTGCTTCGTGTGTGTGTGTATGTGCCTGGGTGTTTTGCCAATCACGTAAGTGAAACAAAAATACCCTAATTTCTACAACTTTGCTTTCATTGCACTGTAAAGCACTAAAAGCAGAAACAGTTTCCTGAAGAACTCCTCCATAGCAGGCCCTTGAACAAGATGACTGTTTCTAATAAGCAACAGCTGTCGTTGTGGTTTTACTAGTCAAATGATTCATGTCTTTTGCTCAGAAATGATAAGTGGAACAAATGTTTACTTAGATATGTAACAGAGGAACAATTGAAAAATAGTAGACTGTCAAATAGAAATATTTTCCTGTTATCTGATCCTTCACAATTAGTCTGAACCGGTATTTAGTCAGAAGGCAGTGTTGTAGTGGTACAGTTGGAATGGTGAAGAGTTTGGCTCACGGGGCTCTGCACACCGAGCTCAGCAGGCTGGTGTGCCAATGTCTGCAGCAGCTCAGCAGATCTGAGGGGGGCACAAGCACCTCTGTACAAACTGCTGCACCCCTCACCCCCTTTTCCTGGCAGGCTCCCCTCCTATATTTAGTCATCTCTGAAAGGGAGATGGTGAGCTTATCATTTCCTCTCCTTTCTGCTGTCTCCAGGGAACACCAAAGTGCTGCTCTGCTGCTTGGTCTTGAGTGAATATCCTCAGTTGACTTCAGCTTCCCTGGGATCTTGCAGGGTCTTCTGGGAGCAGCAGAGGGAAAGTATTCTAATGCAGGAGATTCCAGGCTCAGTTCAAGGACAAAAAGATTGCATTACCCTTCGGATGTTGGGAAGGAGAGTCTAACAGAGCCTTGATGTATTTCTGCTGAGCCTGGAAGCTGCTGCAGTCAGAGAGATTTGACACCCCTGTGGCATCGCAGGGCTCAAGGTAAATTTTTTTTAAGTGCTAGAGGAAGCAGTGGCAAACTAACTCTTATGAGCCTAAGGCAGTAGCATCAAAAAATGTTGTCATCTGCCTTTGAAGGGAGGTCTGGGAGACAAAGGATGGAGAAGGCCAAGGGAGCCTTGGGATGCTCAGTGTGCAAATGAAACCAGTGTACAGCTATAACTTATTTGAACTTGCATGGATGTTTGCCAGTGTAATAGGGTTTAAATCCACCTTTGTTTTGCACAGTTTCTGGACTTCGTTGCTTTTTCAGAACTCCCTCTTCACTATTGCTGTCTGACACTGCTCTGCGTTGTACAGAAAGACTGTCAGAGTTTCACTTTCCCATCTGTAAAATGGGGGCAATATTTCCCTTCTCCCAGCTTTTATTCAGCTTACAAGGCTCCTGGGACCAGAATTCTTTTATTGCGTGTTTCTGTATTGTCTCGTACAACAAGACCCTGATCTCAGTTGAAGTCTGTAAGTATCACAGAAATATAAATAGATAATAATAAAGAGATGATTTTGACACAAAAATGGAATTTTGTATTCTGGAGAGTGAAATAAAATAAGTACAAAGGTCTACTAAAGCGTAACCATGAGATCAAATGATAAAATTCTTCTAGCAACAAAGAGTTGACACAAATTTGTGAGATTAAACTGAACCAACTCAATGGAGGCTTATTCTGGTGGCTTATTCATATAAAGTATATGAAAAAAAGTAAGTGAGATGATCAAATTACCCTCACAGCATGGATTTTGACATGGATGTAGACTAACTGAGTCACCGGAGGACTGAGCAGGTGCGTGGTTCTAATTATACCCTCAGTCTTGTGAGGAAGGAGCATACTTCCCGGTTGCTTCCCTGGTGGAGATAAGGTGTTATCAGCCATCAGCAAATGAGAGGGGAGAACAAGGACAAGGCACCTGATGGGAGAAAGAGGAGGAAAGGAGGAGGCAAAGAGAGCAGATTCATAATGCTACTCATCTTTTAAAAATGTGCACACACATCAACTCGGAGCCATTTGGATGCCACTTCTCGTACTCATTTCTGGTTTCTCTGAGTAACCCTTCCTTATGGCGAGGCACACAAAATTCATTTCTAACGTTTTCTCTTTTATGGGCTCGGAGTGAGATATCTGGATAAATATAATGATTTATTTGTTTATTAATTAATCAACAGGCACGCTAGGAGTTACAATCCAAAATGTCCCCACACATAGGTTTTTATCACCATATACTGTACCCCTAGGGAAATACACATCTTTTTTTCAGGAGTATAAATGGACATTTCTATAAATTGCAACTACTTGGGTGCATGTAATATGCAATATTATTCATCTTTGTATTCCAGGTGAATCCAGACTAGACTACCAGCCTCTAGGGGAGTCTGCTTCATATAATTATCAGTATTCAAAGAATGATTGTAGATGTTGTAGCTTAACAGCAGGTGAATGGTCCTTATCTGAATATTAAATAAAGTGCAACTGGATTTCTGGGCTATCTCTGGCTAAATGTTTGCAAAGTCATTAGTGAAAGCATGCAGCTATAATCCCCACCACTCTTCTTACAATGGATTTCCACTTTTGTTTTTAATTCCTTTACAGGATGAATTGTTCATCTCCCCTTCCTATACACACAATCTTGTCCCTTGGTTGGACTACCAGAAACATCAAGGAAGCTGCCTTGTAAGTAGTACCTACACTTTTTATTTTTTTAATCCTAAACAACAAAAGAAACCAAGAGAAGAGTGACACAGAGAAAGAATTATTATTTCCTCTAAGGACTATCAGAGCTCTGAGTGCTGGGAAAAAGCTCTGTAGTAAACTGCTCCTTTGTCCTCCCAAGTTCTGGGAACTTTAGCTCAATATTCAGTTTCCTTATTGCATGATCTAAGAGAAGCTTTATGTATTTATTTAGTAAAACCCTTTCCTTATTGTTCTAAAAAGGGGGATTTAATTTACTTGAAAACTGTTTAGTAGCTTGATAGTGGTTGTTATGTGAATATAGTAGATAATAGTTATGACAAAGTTAATAGAACAAAGAAAAAAACAACCACCCCCCTGCTGAGCAGAAGGGAGAGACCAGACTCACCATAGGAAAATTACTGGAGATAAACGAAGAGGAATTAACATGGGACTATACAACACGAGGGTTTTGAGGCACAGCTCCTGTTTCAGTCTCTGGATGTGAAGAGCACAGTGGTGCTACATTCTGAAGAAGAATTTTCAAGACAGACATATTCTACACCAATTACCTGGGCCAGGACATCACTCACATCCTTTGCCAGGCACCACAAAAGCTTTGCACCCACCTCAGCCTGGGCCATCGGTGGCAATATTCCCACAATAACTGCAAATATTTTGTTTTACCTGAACATAAAAATAATAGAACATTAAATATTATTTAGTTGCATATTAAAAACCAAACACCACCCCTCCAAAATGCAGCCATCACTACAGTAAGCTATATACTATTTATTTGTACGTGGACTCCCATTTATTTTGAGCTGTAACACATGCTGAGTTTTCACACAGGCATAGCCAACCCTCTGGAGTTTCCAAGCATTATACCTCTCACTGCTGCTCTTTCAGGCTTCCGCCGGCTCAGGCAGATGTTTCTACATCCATCTGCAAGGCTTTCTGCTCATCTTAGCTGAAATGCAACGTAGAAACACTTTTTTTCAAAAAGGGAGGAAGGAAGAACATGGAGAACAATTTTGTGCTTAGCTCTGAGCAGTCTTGGGGATGAGGAAATACAAGGGACTCTGCTTCTCCATGCCAAAGTTCTGTTTCCTTCCATAACAAAAAATAGGAAGAGCCTTTTCTAGCACGTGAGCACTTCTGTGTACTTTTACTTAAAATTAAGTAAGAATGTAAAGCTAATGACTTTTGGAAGTGCTCTGATTCACACTCTTCTGTCAAGAGATGGGTATTCTGAAGCTCTCTAACTTTGCAAGCTTTATTCCTTGGGACATCTTCAGTGGATGTTGCTGTGGACTCATTCTGGGCTTTGTGCCTACGCTACCTCTGCCAGCAATTGAGGAAACAGAGCCTGGATGTGTGAAGTTTTTTCGGTCCCATATTACTAACTATATTCATATGGAGTGAACTGCACAATAATTAAAGTATCAGCTCTGTTTCTCCTGTTTTCATAGTGTTAGAAAGAAAAAAAAAAGAGGAGACTAAGTGAGGAGTGTTTTTTGGTTGTGCTTTTAGTGGAGATGATCTTTTAAAGGGAAGGGCTTTGCACATTTAGGCAGGACCTTTAGGTACCATTTCAGAACTCCCTCCTCTGGGAACAGAAGTACTTTATTTTGACTAGAACAAACTACAGAAGTTAACAACTGATTTCTATTTATTAAAAAACCCAAAACTCCCAACTAACAACATGCCCACCTCACCTCCCCCCTCCCCAACGAAAATTAAAAGGCTCAGCCAAAACTCTTCTACACAGTTGAAAACCCAACTTTTCGTTCTTACTCAAGTGTGAGTCACCTGCAGTCACTGGGATTAGTTCTGATTTAACCTTAAAACCACCCATTTGCTAGTGACACTTTTTAGCAATACCTGATGTCATGTTATTTGCATTTGCTATTATTTTTATAACCTTTTGAAGAACTTAAACACCTACTTACTTAAAAGTAACCCTTTAAGAAGCCATTTGCACCTAGAAGTCAACGTCCAAATCCACCTGAACCTGGTGGAAATTCTGATACTTCTTTCAATGGTGAAATCATAATTTCATCAAATAAAGAGGAAGATTATTTGCTTAGGGAGTGATGAGGGTTGGCTTTGTCCCTGTCATCAACCACATGCTGGCTGATTTAAGAACGAAACTTGGACGTGCTCTCAGAGGCAATCAATCATTAGACTGGATGCCCTTGTTCAGCCAGGCTAAGCAGGAGGACAAACACAGGGATGTAATGGGAAAGCAAAAAACATATTGAGTTTTAGAGAACCTGAGAATCTCTCATGTTTCTTTATCATATCCTGAAAAAACTTAAAGCAGTCGGTTTATCCAGCATATGGCTTTTCTGTAGCTGATGGACTGAGGTTGGACCTTGTGCTCTTTATTCATAACTTCCACCACTTTCAGGGCCAGTATTTGCATGCAGGAGGGCTGCACTGAACAGCCAGAATACATGCTGGCTGTAATCTGAGGGTGACAGAGATGCTTCCCATCACAGATACAGACTCTTCACCATTGCCTCAGCAGGTGCTGCCAGGTCTCCAGAGCAGATTTGTGATTTGGCAGAGTTTTTAAATACATACAGACTAAAATACCCCCAGCAACGCAGGCTCAACTTCAAGCACTGTGGTAAATAGTGTAGTACATATTTTCCAATTGCACAATATTTACCTTAGGAATGTGGTTGTTTCCAAGTCTACAGCACACAATCGTCTGTCAGAGTCTGATGGGAGCAGCTGGTAAAGGCAGAACCTGTGCCCTGGGCTCCCCTTGGGCAGAGGTGCCCATGGGCAGGGCCCTGGTGCTCTGCCATCCTGCCCTGCCTCTCTGCTCACTGGCTGCAGTGGAGGCTGGGCTAGGGATGCAGGGAGGGTGGAATGACACATTCTGGGCTTACACCCATGAGCCAGCCCCACAGAGCTACAGTCAGTCCCTACAAACTGCAGCAACTTCCATGAGACATGGGGTGAATTCTGACCCAAAGCCCTGGGCGCTCCCTGGACTGGTATTGAGTGTGTGTCCAGGTGCTCAGAGCCCTCAGCCTTCCAGGAAAGGCAGAGGGAGGCCCACAGCAGATAAATCACTGCTAGCCATAGAAACATTCCTATACAGGAGAGAGTGCAAGTTATGCAAATATCTACTCTATAAATCTGGTATGTGGCTTTGAAGAAAAACAAAAAAGCCACTTAAAAATTTGTTCCAAATTTGGCCACATTATAGTTTTGTTAGTTCAAAGAAATGAAGCTAACTTTATTGTTATTTGCGTTTGGATCAAAGAAAACTATGAAAATAAACATTAGACAGAATGATAATCAACACTAGAAAAGAAATGTTTACTAAAGATTTTCTTCTGTGTTCTCTTACCAGCATTAATAATATTTTCTTTTTCTAAAGTTTTCTTGCTTCCTTCAAAGAGATTGATTTCAGTAGAAAGAACAAACATATGCAAATAAACTGAATGATGTTATACCCCCTGCCCCTATCCCCCCAAACTGCATCAGATAATTCCATATTGTTAGTCTGCATTACATTTTTATCAGTTTTTTGTCTTAATCAGATATGAAGCTCTTGCAGTACATCTCAAGAACTGGGCTGTGACCCTGATGTGACTCTACAGCACAGAAGCAGCCCTAACCCTGCTGTAATCTAATAGTTCAAATTTAACAGATTTGTTTTTTCAGTGGAAATAATGGCTTCCTGTCACAAAACAGAGACACAGATTACATATCTGATAAATGGCTTTGGCATGACTTTTTCATGTAACACACAATTAGCAGTGCCTTTCATAAGATTCATGGTTTAAGGATTTGGTGAAAGCATGAGTAAGTTCATTACTACGTATTTTCTTTAAAAAACCCGCCCTACTTTTCTGCTAGTGCTTTATAAACAAATATTACTTTGCTTAGAAAGAGATCACCTATGCTTTCCGGTGTTAATTTAGCCTCAAAACACTATACTGAAATTATTGCCACTGAGTGCTGATGTATTTTTTCTTCATGAGACATATAATTATAATTGATAACTCAAAATGGAAATGGGGTAATTTTGATTTTATAAGCTACCACCCATACGGATACTGAAAATTTCCACATTATAGCTATAATTGTTTTTTGTCATGCCATGATCCCCTAAACATTATCAACTAATTAATAGCTGAACAATACATAAGGAGGGATGCAGTTCTATGGATAGAATTAGGTATTTTGAAGGAGTTTATTATCTGCAGTTTGGTTTTGAAGGCACAGTTCAGAACTGCTTCTGCTGCCTTCATTGGTTATCTTATCTCCAGGCCACCCAACCACCAGCCTTATCCTGCGAGTTGCTAACTCCCAGCAGTTACAATGAGGTAATCATCACCTTGTAGTGGAGTGGTGTGAATGCTGGTCAGATGGCCTGTATTTTATTAACAGAAATAGGGTCACAAGTCAAATACATGCTCGGGGTCAGTGAGCAAATACAAAAGAAGATTAGAGGAACAAAAAAATGTGACTGGAGGGGTAAAATCCCACTGGGGGTTAATCGAGCAGAAATGTATCAAAGAATGTAAACTACCCTTTCTTTTGTTATTCATCATATGGGACGCAGTTCCTGTGTCCCGCTGATTCCAGTCAGATACGGCATCATCTCCAGAGTGCTGTCCTTTAATGAGCTCTTTGGACAGAGGGGCTGCCAATAATACTCCTACCTCTGCTATTACTACTGCTACTACTCTTAAAACAGTAACAAAAATAAGAATTAAAATCACTTAGCGTAAATATATGGATCACAAAGACTTGCTTCACATAATATTGCACTATCCAGGGACTGCCTACAAAACTAAGAGAAAAACAGCATTCAGTGTCACTTCTCTAGGAATCTCTTCTGCCTCCATCATGAAAACACTGGACCAAGAACTGTCTCCACCAATACACTGATTTAGCTCCAGCTTGAAATGTAAATGAACTAATAAAAGTATTTCTGAAGAGATGGTATTGCATTGGCATAATTTTAGTTTTTCTAAGAAAACTGTCTTTCTGAGTGACCTAATAACAGAGAAGGAGCCAGCAGCCTGATCAGCACAGTAAGTACTGGACTTGGTAGGGCCCAAATGGCAGCAGTCAAGAAAAATCATAGGGTACTTACCAAGCAGCAGCTGATTTTCTCTTCTGATACATGTTCATCGCTCTTTCTGTGACAAGAAGCAGAAATTCTGCCTATTTGAACTATACACATTTGTCTAATTCTTTAAAATCCCAGCAGTAGAAAGATTCCCTTTTCATCAATTTCCATTTATTATGCTTGTAGCTAGATATTGTAATATGGAATTCTTTTATCCATGTATATTGCACATCTATAGATTTTATGTTTTCACACATCACACGAAAAGCATATTTCAAAACTACTGCGTTATGATGTGCCAGAAGAATATTGCTGTGGGAATGCAGACACATTATCAAAAGTACAGTATAAAACAGGGCGATGGGTTGCACGCTAGCCACAACAGAAGAAGCCCGGAGGTCCAGCTGCACCCTCTGGTACAAAGCGGCACTGACACGAAAAGGGTAGAGAGTGAGCTGCTCACCCAATGGAGCTTCTCCTGGCTGACTGGAGGGTGTGCACAGGCAGAGAGGAAGAAAGAGGGAGGGGACTCCTCATATGGGTTCCACGGAGAAGGTTTATTGGGAAGATATCAGGAAGTAAGAGCTGTAAAGGGCCCCGGAAGGGGGAGCCAAAAACGCTGACTGTGGCCAGGGATTTTATAGCGGGGATGGAAAGGCGGGGATAAGGAATGCAGCCAATGGGACAAGGGGAAAGAGACAGGGTTGAAGCTGAAGGAACCAATGGGATTAACACAGAGGTGGGACTTGGGAAAGGAACCAATGGCGGTTCAAGTAGCATAGAAGTTTCTAGAACTTCTACGTATTAACTAAGGGAAATGAATATTAACAACTTGATACATAAAATACGGAGGGGAAACCGTGAACCAATCATAAAGAACACGTAGATCACGGAGCTGGACGATTATGGGCTCTCCCCCTAAGTGCAGAGTGAGTTGTTAAAGCTTGGTGCCTGACCGCCGTAAGCGGTCTCGGTTTTAGCCTCAGGGTTAGAGCAGCTGCAGCCACCTGCCCCGCCACCACAGGGCAACAGGGAAGGGAGAGGCAGGCGGGAAGGAATGCTGAGTTTTAGGAATATGTGCCTCTGACTTACCGTGCAATGTTCATAAAGCGTCTTATTTTTATTTTGGCATACTTTAGATACAAAATAAGCAATATGTCCTTCTGCAAGGCTGAAAGAAATGTTAACTGGTTCAATCATGCCTTTTGAAAGCAAAGTTGGAATTTCTGTCATCAGCACCAAGATGAGCCAAATCAGGCTCAGAGACTGTACATCTTTACATGCCAAAGAATAACGCTACATAGATGAAAATTTCATGGCCAGACACAAACTGTGGTAGACGACTGAAGGATTATTGTGAAATAAAATACAGTAAATTTAAGTTTTCCTTGAACTGAAATCAAAGGATTCCTTTATTACCTTCCCAGCTATCTATAGATGCTTTCTCATACAGTTTATTTTCACACACTATATCCCTCCTATAATATATGTATTTCATCCTGCATCTTTTAGCAAAGTCTATATCTAACTTATATATTGTCCCTTAAGTTTAAAACTAATTTTGTGCTTAAGTGCTCCCCAGGATTGAACCTTCTTGGGGCCACACGCAGGATTTTTCTCCTCCTGGGATGATGGGAGCTGTGGCAGTGTGTGCACACCATGCCAGGCCTGAGATCAGCTGCCAAGTGTGGACACCCACAGAGGATTTTCTTTACAGAACTATCTTAAAAATAGAAATGTCTGTCTCTTCCAGCTATACTGGCAGACACTGTTTTCCCAAAGATCCAGATACACAAGACCTTGTTATCAACTGCAGCTTTTACCCAACTTACAAGTAAGTTAGTGGGTTGGAAATCACACATTTTAGAAATATTTTCTGAAGGATGTGATCATATTTGCTGCCCTTGAAAGTGTTTAATGTTGCATGTTCATTACATATTTTTGTGTTACTTAATTTAAAAGGTTTTCAAAAAATACAAACTGCCACAGAGTGGATTTATAGATGCTTAGAAAGTAATAAGAGATATTTAATACACAAAAGAGAAAAACTCATATAGCTACACTGACATGCAATTAATAGATTTCTAAAAAAGTTACTAGCAAAGTGTCTTTCCAAGGTTTACATTCAGTCATTTGAGTCCTTTCTATGGAATACCATCCACTAAAACACAACATTCTGAAGTCTTTCTGCTAACTTAATGTAGAAGTACTACTGAGAAGAGCTAGCTTTTTAATAATGGGGTCAAAATATTTTAAGAAATATCACTTCACGAACTATAACTAATCAATTTGCACCTGTGTTATGTGGAGGAGACACACTATCCACTTTGGACAGCAGTGCTGAGATGGACTAAGGTTTGCATAATGCCAGCGAGCTATATTAGTACTTAAGGGCTTGTGAATAAGAATTTTACTGCAGTCACAACATATACATTGGGCTCTTCTAGTAAATTGATCACTCAAATAAAAAGAAAGGAATGTTTTTGATCTGCAAAGAAGATGAGCAAAAAGTAAGCCTGCTCATGTTAACTCTGCATTAGGGAAAAAAATGAACTTTGATCTATCATATTGTGGAGCTGCTTGTATTTCAATGGCAATTTATCAATTTTTAATAGTCAAAGCTCCCAAGCAGTAAAAGCTTCTTAGACTTCCCAATCTCATAGCCACTACTTAAAATTTTTTTTCTGCATGATTTACTGTTTGGAAGCAAGAAAGCAACACAATTTCTTAAGGATTCTTTCTTTTATAAAAATTGATGAAACGGAGTCCAACACTACGAATTTTGTTCTTCCTCATGCTGGTGTAAAAGAAGTGCAAAATCCCACCTTAGTATATCTGAACCTTTCTTAGCTAATCTAACAGATAGCACGGAGTATCAGCAACGGGACTGAGCTAAGGTCAGGATGCAGCAGCAGCAGCATCCCCAGCCCTTCAGGGAACGCTTCCTCCTGCAGGGATGGAGCAGGGTCGGTGCCACCCCTGCTGGCAGTGCCCGCTCCAGCCCAGCCCAGGGGGCTCCCAGCCTGCAGGGAGCAATTAGGAAGCTCTGGCTGTGCCCCAGCCACCACGACTGCTGCAATTTGTCTTTGCGGGGACAGAACAGGTCCCCCTGCTTCCTCCCCCCACACCAGGAGGGTGGGAGAATCTTTCCCAAGGTGGCGGATCCAGCTCCACGGTAAGTCCCAGCTTTTCTGGCTAAGGTGTGCCCTGTATTCCTAAGACAATGGAGACGTGAGGATGCTTAGCACCCTGTGGGCCTATCACACAAGTGAATCTAAAATAAGCTCAAGACTGTCTTGTTTTAAAAAGGTTACCTTGGAAAGTCCAAAGCACAAGGAGAAGCATTTAAGACTGCAGATCCAAACTTGTGTGTTGTTACTGCTAGACATGAAAGCCTAAGATCAGAATTCAGAATTCAACCACTCTGACTCAAAAATACATCAATGCATTTGCTAAATGGAAACCCCACTTGCATCACATCTTATCATAATGTCACAAAATGCAGAAAATTACAAATCAGTTTTAAGGCAAAATACATGACAGCAAAATATAAGTACACAAAAACTACATTAAATATCAGTCTTCATTTGTCCCTACCAGTTCAACTTACCTCTCAGTTCCAAACTCCTCACTGCAGTGCACAGCTTGAGATAGTCTAAGATCCATTTTAGAGTGGACTGAAATATAAATGACAGTTCGTACTACACATGAACATAGACAACTGTATAAAATATTTAAATAAAGACAGAAAAGAACAGAGGAAACCAACAGAGCCTTTGGCAGACCCAGCCTTTGGGAATTTAGCAGCTTGAGATTCATTGCAAATTTCATCTTTAATGTTATTTTTAGTTCAATATTTTGTAGCACTCAGAAGTAAATCTTTGTGTGCTGTCTCTCCTCCTGCTTGTGCTGCTTCCTTTTCTGATCTTTTCTTTTAAAGAAACCTAATATATTTTCAATACAATTGATTTGTAACATGTTTTGTGATATTTGTTAAAGTTATCCTGTTTGTTCATACAATTCGGTGAAAACCATTACACTGTTGTTTCTTTTAAAGTGCTGAATATTGCTTGTCATAACTGAACAAAACGAGACCCCCCAACAGTCTTTGTTCCATCACACCTTGTGTTGCATTAAATTCTCTGACATTAATTTTGATTCTTGGGTTAGAGTCAAATTCTTTTTGTTAACCTCTCACTGCTGCTCCAGATACTGCCACACACAGTGCATTTCCAGAGCAGTTTTGATTTTTATCCTGGAATCTGTCCTTTGTCTCTCTCCTCAGCAATCTGACTGGAATGACACACAAAACACAGGACTGGGGGTGGTGCAGAGAGGATGCTGGACAGCTACCAGCTGTAAGAACATGGAAACTGGTATGTTCACACCCTAGTCCACTGCACTGAAGATTGCTATCTGTCCATGCTCAGGTGTCTTGTACAAAGCCTACTCCTATCTTTTAATTGACTTTCCAAGCCCTTCCCCTTCTTGCACTTGCAGAGAACTCAGTGATCATATTCTCCCATTACTGTGCTTATGATTTAATAGTTGGGCTGCAGAAAATGGCCTTAAAATGGGCTATTCCACATCTATGGAACTGAAACGAACACCGTAATGTGACACGAGATGGGAACCATGCAGGACATATAAAATAAGACTAAGGCTACTTATCTGTGCGGTATGAACACTGTAAAACTACTTTTGCTTTAATTAATTTTAATTTCATCAGGCTGCAGTTGGAGTTGGGAATTTTTCCTTTTTTTTCATAGAAGGATTCACAAGAGGAGAAGGAGGATCTTGCCTGATCACAAGGCTTTACAATTGAAAGAGGCTTTTTTATTTCAAAAGCCTGATTTCTAACATGTAGAGACATTATTTATCAGTTCTTTCAAATGCAAGGACTAGGACTAAATGATCAGGCATCAGTCTTAAAACAAACAAAAGAGGTATTTTATCCTCACAGTGCATAATGAAATTACAGAACTCATGGCCATAGGATGGTGTGGAGGTCAAAAGTGTAAATGGACCATTAAAAGGGATTACATGAAATCATGGAAATGAAATCCATCACTAGCTACTAAACATGATGATCAAGATCCAGCCTCCAAATCAAAATGTCTCTGACACTGATCTTCAGAGGGCAGGAGCACACAGGGGAAGAAGGATTGCTCTGTATGAGAGATATATCAGAGTTCATACACTTTTTCCCCAGACATTTGCTCCTCTCACTCTCAAAGGGAAAACACTGGATATTTTGTCTGACTCAGGGTGGCAGCTACTGCGTGTGTTCTAAAGTCTTCAAAAATCCCAACTCATTTTATTTGACATTGTATGTTTTAGAAATGTTTCCGTTTTAAATTCAAGATAATTAGGGGGAAAAGCCTGTAGAGAGTCAAACAGAGGGCAAAAAGAAACAAAAGTACCCAGAAAAGATGGACTTCAGAACATTTTTCATGAAAGTCATATTTTTCCCTAGAATTGTGCGTTAGGGTCTCATTTTGCACTACAGAAAAATAATTCCATCCAGTGATAGCAAGAAATGAAGTCCCCGATACAGAAACCTATGCAGTGCCCACCTTCCAAAGTTGCTGAGAGGCTGAAGCAACCTGACAGAACCATCCTGCAAATCTGAAATAAGTCCCTGTGGCCTCTGCAGTGCTGAAATCACTGCTCGCCATTGCTTTCACTGCACTGAATCATTTGGGCCTCTCCCTTTCTGTGTGAGTCAGGTTGTGAAAACTGAGCCTTCTCTGGCCTGTAGGATTCATAAACACCTGCCCCATTAGCCCACTTTCACTATTTGTCTAATGACAACCACAAGTAATGACTTGACTCAAGTCATGTCAATATTCTGCCAAAAACTACCATTTTGCCCTCTTAGCCACCTCCTCCCACCCACCCATAGGTTATGGAGCTGTGGGATGGTTGCCAGAGAAATGCAATAAAAAGTAGGAAATGACATATACAAATAAAATTCACTTACCTAAAAGCCCTGTTCATCAGATCTCTTTGTGCTGCCTCCTCCCCCACCATCCAGTCCTTTACTTCCAGCACTTGTTTCTTCTCTCTCTTAATTTCTTCTTCCTTTGCTGGCTTTTTTCTTCACATGTTCTACTTTCTGTACTTTTTTTTTTCTTCTCTTTTTATGCCCTATTTTTTTCCTTTGGCTGAAAAAGAATGAATGAATGCTTTTATATTTTTCCCTTGCTTTAGAGCCAGTAAAGCATTATGGAGTCATTTTACCATTTTTGCTCCCTCTTCCCAGTTTTTCTGCCACCACTTCTATTGTGGTTTTGTACTTTTCTTCTGCCCTCCCTCCAAAGCCATCAGTCCCTCCTTTCAAGTACTTCTTCCTCTGTGACTTCATGTCCTCTTTGGAGCTCCTGTTATGTCCTAGTGCAGTCTGAAATTATCCAGATTTCCAGGTGGATTTCTTGGGCTTCTGAAGTTTTGATGGTGGAGAAAGGTCATCCTAAACACATGAAGCAATGCTGAGTCCTTCTGATGGCAAGTTTCTGGGTGCACAGCTGTGGCTTTAGGGAGAAGCAGGGATGGGACCTGGAGCGGAGCAGAGTCGTATTCCAGTGGTCGGGGGAAATATCCCCCCTTGCTTAACTCTAAGTCACTTGTTTCACTCTTATTTCCTTGGCCTTCAAATGTTCTAAATCATTGCCTGAGAATCCATTCCTGAAATCTGGAATCTTTATCCTCATGGATGGTCCTCCTGCCAAGAGTACACAATAACTAGGAGTAGCACTCTGTTTTAGCTTGTGGTTGCTCACATTTTCCTGGTACTTAAAACCCTTCTGAAGACTGACTGTGGATCCCAGCAGGATTTCGCTGCTCTGATTTGGGTTGCACTTGCTGCAGGGGAGCCTGGCCCATGCTGAGCTGTGGCCCCTGGAAGCTTTGCAGGGTCATGTCTAAACATACAATGACCACAAACTGGTGTTCTTGGAGGTTTAGCCTGGCTATAAACCATTGAACAATTTTAATTCATCCCCATTCCCCTTCATTCCTGTTAAGTGTAAGTACATTTAAGGCTTACAGGGAAAACATTATTTCAGGTTTGTGAGATAAGATGGTGAAAAAATGGAAGCAGCACTAGCTTTCGTATATATTTTCTGTGCTAAGAATTGAGAGAATGGGGAATTAGGGCTAAAGTAACAAGCAGAGAATGGGAAAGAGCCTGACTAGCTGAGAATTTCATGCTGTAAACATTATTCTAGAAATAATCTTTTTGTGTTTCTGTTCTTTACCTTTTTAACAGCACAATTACCCATGACAATATCAATTGAACAAGACTTTAAAAAAAACCCACACGAGCCACCTTAATGAAATACCAAGCACAGCTCAAACAACAAAAAAGATTCCCATTTTGGGGGCTTTTCTCCATTTATATTAAGGATCAGTTTTTCTGTGGAAGAATTGCACAATATGGGTTTTTCCGGCTTGTTCATAATAGGTCATTCATTAAAGAAAATACTGGGAAATTATTTTCTGTGTCGGTGGATACAGGATGCCATCTGGGAGCTGAAAAAATGAACAGAAATCAGGCCGAAAAAAAAAATTATTAAAAACATGAAATTAGTTGCACTTAGAGAAAGCAGACGAACACTTTCACAATGCCAGCCCCAGCAGCTAGGCTGCAGTAATTGGCGCTTTATCCAAGCACTCACGGGAGCGGCCGGGGGTTCCTCGGCAGGCTCTCCCTCGGGGATTCAGTGCCACATTTCCCCCGGGGCTTTGTCCCTCTGTCCCGCTCGGCCCCGGGCTCACCAGCGCCGCATGGATGCTCTTTGTCATTTCCTCCTGCAGCTTTCCCCAGCTGTCTGCTCACTGGCACTTCTCCATTCCTCTCCTTTCTGCTTCCAGTGCTCTGCTTCCTTTATTCCAAGGTGCTCTCTGGCTAGCCCTGTAACACAAGGCTACCGTGATACATCAGTCATTCTCCTCCCCTGGTCCAAAAACAACAGGTAGATCAGAAAACCTCTTAAAATGAGAAATTGGCTACTCTGACTCCAGTTCCAGGGTAATCGAAAATTCAGTGTTCACCATTTTGGGATAAGGTGGATGGCTTAAGTTAGAAGGGGGTGTCTATGTCAGCTGATAAGGAAATCACAACAATATAGTGAGAAATATATTAAGATGAATATGGCCATATGCCAATTTTTTCCCCCTCATAAATAAGACCCTTGTTTACCAAATGTTCAATTTTGGTTATGTCACTATAAAAATCAAGCAGCTGGTAATTCAGGCTTGATTAGCAGGTCTCCAGTTTTGATTAGTAAATTACTGTAGTAATCAAGGTTAATTCTCATTTCAGAGCTATGCCACAGATTTTATTTCTTCCAGACAACTGGATTTATCATTCTGGAGAAGGAATATTTTAATAAATATTACAAAAATATCCAGAAAGAGATTAAAAAAGCAGATCCAAAGGGGTTTTGAAAAAATGGGGAATCGGAGCAGCAATGCTGCTCAAACATGAAACAGTTAATGTCCTAGGAATAAAATTCCAAGCTGCAATTTTGCCGTAGATTTCCACATAATATATGCAGAGATTGCATTGCTAATTCCTTTTACCTAGTGTTTCTATTTCTATCTTTAAAAATTGTTTTCTTTGGATCTTCATCTTTCATTTTAAAAGAAAAAAAAGTATACAGAGAGGCTTAAAAAGAAGCCCAAGAGACCATTATTAGTATAAAGATAAACAGTAGAATGGATTCTAACTGAGCCAGAAAACATCACTGCAGAATTTACATAAAATTTAGTTTTCAACCAAACATATTGCACATCCAGTTCCAGCTCATCTCATAATGAATATTCAAGCTTTTGAATGACCCACATGTCCCATAAGTGAGCAAGAGTCCCCAAAAGCCATCATTGTTGTTGAAGAGGCACAATATTAAAAAACACTGAGAATTCATTAGGGATTTTTTTTTTCCATGAAACTTTTACAGAATCTTTAGCCTGCAAATGCTGCGATTATTTGAGCATACAAGTCTGTCAGGGATTTGAGTCTGGATAATAAACTCTTATATGGTTTTTAATTAGGATAATATTATTATTTTCTAGTCATAATTCTGGGTCAGATTCTGTGTATCTCTCTCACATCACTTTTGTATAATTAGAGACTAAATTATCTAAAATAAATATGAAGTTTTGCTTTATCTACTCAGTACTGCATGCTTTTCCCAGATAGGAAAGAACAGGCAATTTTTAGATCTACCGTAGTATTCCACTCAAAATATTGAGATAAATTTCTCCTCAATAACACAGAAAGAATTGACTAAAGAAGCCCTAAAATATATGTATATAGAGACCAATTACTGAGAATACAGTAAAAACTGAATTCAGTATAAAATTATGCAATTCCTATGTCCTTTGAGGGAAAAAGAAAACCAAAACCACAAACCCAAACTCCCTTTTCTAGAAAAAAAATGCCATGTCCTTTTATAAAAGGCTAGGGAGGAACCTGGAATTTACTTCTGTTTGTATATTCCACTGGACTAATTTTGCTACAAGCACTTCCCTTATGCCAATGGAAATCGGGGGGTTTTGAACCAGACCAGCATCAACTGTGCTTCTAATTCAGCGCCTTGTTCCTGATGATGGCAAACAGAAAATGCTTCAGAAGGTTCCTTCCCAGTGCTAGAAAGTCAATAGCCATCTTATGGCCTGAAGCAAGGAGATCCTTATCCTTCCTGCCTCTTTCCCTTTATAAAGAAGTCCTAGATATTTAACATTAGGTCTTATCTGCGTGGTTCATTTACAGCCCAGCATCTAATGACCCAAACGTTGGCAGAAAGTGGAAAGCAACCTGATCTATGAACATTTATTTAAGATTAACACTTTGTTAAAATAACAATCAATTTGGGTGGAAAGTAAGCATATACAGGCTGGATTTACTGAGGATGTTAAGACTTGTCTCACTTTCACTCAGCAGCAGATTAGGAAGCCCCAAAATTTGCAAGAGAAGAGGAGAAAAACATATTTTCAGGCAGAAAGCCTGTAAAACAAACATCATACTGTGGGAAAAAAAAGTGTGTGTGCTTTTTGCAGTCTGCCTTATACAAGATTCACCTGGAAAAGGAAGGGGTGGGGTGTGGGGGGAAGTAATTGCAACCAAGCCACTGCATTTATAGGGGACTTCCAGAGATTTCTGGCTGGTCTCCAGTAGTACAACAGCTCTTTGAATCTGGCAGATTTTACTCATTGCTTTTGCGCATGTTTTTATTTTTGGCTTTGGCTTTCCTCTCCTTTGCAGCTCTTCCAAGTTCCACAGGAGGAAGCACACAGCTGTCGCTCCTCAGGAACTGCACAGGAGACAGTGGCCCCTGTAACCACCTCTCCCACCAACAGTTCTGCTGCAGGCACGTACAAAGAGCTTGAGATTCATCCCCAGATCCCCTCCGGGCCAAACTGATTCCCCAAGACTTTGGTGAATTATAAACAGCAGCTTTCAGGCTATGGTTGCAATATGGATAATGATATATTTGGGTATATTATCAAAATTCAGAAAAACATTCAAAACTACAGCCCCCAGAAGTTTTGTGTTGCCCTAGTGGGAGATAAAAACATTGAATGGGAAGGAAGAACTGCTTCTCAACCCCTTGGATAGAGACAGGGTGGCCTACAACTGACTCTGCTGGGTATTCACCACCCTTTGCCAACCTCCAAGCAATCAACATGAAGGGAATACAACCAGGGAGTCACTGCAATCTTGTAATCCCCTGCAGGACAATAGTTTTCTTAAGAGCAGCCTGGCCTAGTGTAAATGAGAAAAGTCATAAGGTTTCTGGAAAGGTATTTATTTTATCCACAGGTAGGATTGCAACACTGAATGTGATAGTCTCTATTTAGGGTGATTAATAATATATTATGTTGCTTGTTTTGAGTAAAGACTATAGGCCAACTCCTGCCCTGGCTCAACTCCCATTGAAGTCAATTGTTTAGCCTGAAAAATGGATTACAGGGTGTGGCTATAATTTATGCATACAAAAATGCAGAGGATTCTACCTTAGAAACAGTAATTTTTATTTATGTGCACTGCAGTAGTGCCTAGAACCTGAGATTCCTTGCTCAGGATGGTATCCAAGTGCACAGGAATTACAGGCATGGTCTGTACCCCAAAGAGTCTTTGATCTAAGCAAAAGACAAGCGACAGCAAACAGATGGGGAGAGGGGCAGAAATGACAAGGTAACTGGGAGATAATTATGATCACTATGCAGTCACAGCACATCAGCTGCTTAACCACTATCATTTTTTTAAGGTGTCACAGCAGAGGAGAGTTTTAAGGGAGGATGTGAAGAAGGGCAAGTTTGGTAGCTGGCAGATTTTTATAGGAGTGGGCCCTTGCAGAAGAAAACAAAATGACTACAGTCCAAAAATTTTAAAAAATCAACTTTTCAAACAAAAATCTGTTGTGAGTGATGGATACACATTGATCTGTCAGTACCTTGTGGAAGTGATAGGGATAAACAGACTTGGGAGAGCCTATGGAGGCCTTAAAATATCCACAGGATGTTTTTGGCTGCAAGAGAAAAGAAGGAGCTGATGAAAGGGTGCATGGTGGAAGAGGGACATGATACAATACGAACTTTGAAAATGCACCCCTGCAGTGGAGTCAGAGAAAATGGGCAAGATAAGTGCCTGCCAAGCCTGGAGAAACCAGGACTCAATGCTGGGCTTTAAATTTGGGTTGTGCTTGTCAAAGGGTCAGACATGAAGTACAAGAATCAGAAGGTTTGTCCTAGCAAGCATAAATCTAGAGAGAAAGATGTAGAAAGACATAATGTCAAGAAAGACACAATATCTAGAAAAAAATTGGGCCTAGAACCTGAGATGACAGTGCTAAAACAGTGATCACAGTGATTTAGTTTTTGTTCTGCAAGATGCTGCTGGCATGAGAGTCTCTGTACTTGAACAGGGGAACACTTCTGAGACTTGTTATACCTTAGTGCATAAGCAAAGTATATGGAAAAATGAGAAAAACGGATGACAAAAAGAACAAAAACTCCCCTTTAAACATGTTATGGCTTTTTGGTTTAATTTTTCTCCCTACAAAGTTAGTAAGCTTATATTTCAATAAATCAATGAAAACAAACCATTTCTTTTTGTCACACATATATGCTCAATTTTTGTGTGTCATTGTGGGAACTGAATAAAAGAAACCTAGGCATGGAGCTGCTTACACAAACTTGTAGGAGTAACTTTTGGAGAGCCTGAGCATTTGCAACTCCAATCTTACTGTGAACAAAAATAGAAAGGACACTATGCATGCTACTGCAAAGCAATTTTTATATTATAAATATGTTTAGGTGGTATCTAAATTACCACCAGAGCTCTGACCTTGGTTACAAATGATCATAAAGTAAAGAATACTTTGAAGTGCCCCAAATTGTAGATCAAAATGCTTGTATATTCATCACTTTGACTAAGATCCAGCCAAGATTTTCTTGGCTAATAAAGACTGTAAATTAAATAGAAAACAGGCCCAGTAAAGAGAGGTCATGGCTGCTTTTTTAAATGCTTACAGTCCTTTAGGGCAGGATGTCTGTGCTGCTTTAATTGTTTAGAGTTTCACTTTCTGCCATGGGAGCTGCAAATGTGGAAGCCTCTGTCTCATAATGCTGCAATATAAACCTCCATTTAAACTTGATGGGTCCCTTCTCATTGGAGTTTTATTTTCCAGGCACTTTTGTGATGTGCTCTTTTATGAGCAGTGTGAATAAATATGATGGCAATATTACCTATGCAAATAGGCAGAACTAAAGTGTCTAGGGTTAAGAAAAAACAACAAAAATTCTGCTTTAAAACAGAATCAAAGACCCAAAACATTAGCTACATTTTTCTTATTTTAATAATGAGTTTGTTCTTGCCAGTCAGCATTTCTCTGCAGCACAAACTACCCATGATCTGATTGGCAAAGTGTGAAACTGAACCTAATTTCGGTCTTATTTTTATTCTTCTTCAGTGTGTAAATCAGTGACCACACTGGGACTGCTCAGTAGTCCTAACTTTTGGGAGGATCAGATGCTTTCCCCTCCTACCTTCTCCCAGTCCACATGGAGAAGCTGCCTGGCTGTACTTGATAGCATGCAAACAAATATCCTGTTGTATTAGCACCTATGATTTATCACTCCATCCCATGGTAGGGGTGTTATGAGCAGTGCTCTGCATTCCCTAATGAGCAGAATTTGGTTGTTTGAGGACTCTCCAATGAATCAACTTTATAGAGAGTCTTGAATGGCACTCAAAAGAAACATCTTTGGGGATCATGGCTTTAAAATACGGGACAATTTCCCACTTTTTGTCCTGCTGGAAAGTTGTGATCTCCCCAGACTTTAAATGGTTTCTATATTTAAGTGATAAAATCATTGTGACTCACCAGAGCAGGACATTGGATGGTGTCCGATTCTGTCATTTTGTTTGCCTGAAAAGGAGCCAAGAATGAAGATTTACAAAGCAGATTATGGATTTTGTACATCTCAGTGAAAAAACGTGATTGCTAGAGAAAAGTGAGCTGTCAGCTCTTCGTGATAGTCATGCAAAGGGTGAAAATGGAAGGACAGAAGATGGGAGAGCTTGAATGGAGTGTATGTTACTGGTAAAACACCCCATCCTTAGTTATAATAAATTAAAATTTCAATTGTGCTAGAATCACTCTACACTAAAGTCCAGATTTCTCAGGATTAGCCCAGAGATTAAGCCTTTACTAATTAGGGTGTCATGATATTATTTGATACAAGGCACTCTTTTTGGGGAGCATAGTGCAGCAGAAAATAGACAATAGCCAGTACTTCACCGGATAGCACAGCTCCTCCGTAAAATTCACATTGCTCCTAGTGATATTTTCCTATTCTTTAAGCTGAGGTTGGCCAGATTCTGTTTTTAGTTACACCATTGTAGAGCTGAAATAAGAATACAAGAGCCCATTGAATTGATGAGGATTTTGTGAAACAAACCCCAGACAAAAACCACTGAAGTCACAAAAAAGACATTCCTATCTTCCCTGTATTCTGCACTGTGCTTTTTCTTTGTCTCCTTCCTTGTCACTTTTCTTTCTCAACCTCTGTACTTATTTTATTCCATCCTCTCCTACCCATTTCTATTGATGTTTTTTATGGCTTTGGGTGGGTGGTTAACTGGCATTAGGAAGAAAAGCCATACAAAAATATATCCACATATAGTACCAGCCAGAGCACCTGCCTCCTTTCTCTTAGTTACCTCAATGTCATTATGAAACAAGCTATATATTTATTATCTAAACAATGTTAAACAGTAGGGAAAAAAAAAAAAAGAACAGTGTGGTGTTCAACAGAGAGAGAAAAGGAGCAGTTAAATGAGTACCTTAATTCCTTGCTATTGAGAAGCTGTTACTATAACAAACAGCAGCAAGACTTTTTAAATCAGGCCTCTGGAACAAAGCATTCCAGTGTCACTTTTACATTAGTGATTGCAGTTGATGTCATTTTCACAAAACAAAATTATAACCGAAATGGATATTTCAGGTCAAAGTGCCACAAAGAGTATATAGATACATTTCCATCAATAAATCTGCCCTCTTCCTGCCCTGACATAAGTGTTCAACCCCTTGTGATTGACGTTTTTACCACTAAATTATACTATGTCTGCTTCTAGAAGAAATGTCTCCATTACAAAATTAGCTAACCATCAACATAACATAAAATAACTTCAACATGGTGTCATTTCACAAGAATATTGATTCTCACAGACTTACTGGATTAAATCCTGGTTTCCCATAAAAGTAGCAGCCATTATGTCTTTGGTAGACAGAAAAATATATATCGTGGAAAGATGTATATCTGGGTGATTAAAACTTCATTGCTGAGCTCAGAAGCACAAAATTTTGTCCCATGGCAATCTGAAATAAAGAAAATGGTCAAAATACAAGTTTGAATTATACATAAGAACAAGGATAAATACCAGCTACAAGTCTGTCATTTTATTTTCCTCTGCTGGAAGATACTTTGACTATTGGTTCCACAGGAAAAGTCATCAGTTATTCTCGATTGACTACTGAGTCTGCCAAAATCTTGTCAAGACCTTGGGCATGTAGCTTTTCATTCTTTTACCTCACCCTTAGTGCTAACGCCTCATACCTCACAGGATGTGTCGACTAACACCTGAAAAGACTCTGAAATTCTTAGCTGAGCAAAGCTATTTAAGGGCAAACAATTACAATATGCAGCTGTAGTTTCTTTGCATATTGAAACTGTAGAAAGACAAGCTACTTAGAGAACAGATTTTTTGATGGCCTTCTCTACTCTGTTTTTATAGAGTTGCCCTACATTTAGCATTGAAATAATAATGGGCTAAACTCATTCTGGGCACAGCTTTGTGATTTTAACGAAATTACGTTGGGGATAAATTTGGCCCAATTCTCTGTGCTGAGTGGCACATTAGAGAAGATCCTAAATGAGAAAATACCACTTCTATGACCACGCTTGGTCCTGGTATATACGGTATTTCGATTTTCAGCCTGATTCTTCAAATACAGATGAAAAGCTATGTCTCCATTAAGCGAGGCCAATGTCAGTTGTTGTATACACTGTGCTATCCTGAAGGCTTCTAGTCTGATGAGGGCTGGTGGTGTGCTCAGAGAACAGGAGTGAACAGCTGCCAGATTTCTCACATTCAATCAAGTACTTTTCATCTCTCTTCATCTTAGAATGAGAGTCTTTAAAATCCAATTGGTGCTGCACTCCCTTGCAGAGAAGAACTGGGTGCCATGCCAGTTCCAGGACTATCAGTAACGAGGTGGAAGAGACGTGGGGGAAGCAGGAAGCTGGGGAGGATTGCAATTACAGAGTCTGTGCAGGGCAGGGTGTATTCCTTGAGAAACGGCTGCGATGGCAAAGCCCCATCCCTCGACCACAGCTGGTGCATGTTTGTGGGGCAGGGGCACACATGGGGCTCTGCTCAGCAGCTCCCTCTTATTCTGGCTCTGTGTGGCAGGAAAAAGGAGCACTTCACCTTGGGAGAATCACAGTCTGTGGCTGCTTGCTAGTGAAGGATAGTCTGTCACCATTCATCCCTGCCCATTAAGGCTGGGAGAGGACAATGTTACCAGTCTCTGCCCATTCAATCCTTTTTTGTTGGCACATTACTATTTTATCATTTTGATCTTCTCCCTACTGAAGATAAAAGACAACATGGGCGGGATTCATGAATGACTACTGTTATTTATCGACCCAGGACTTTTTGAACATTTTTTCCCCTCTGATTCATGAACCACTTTTCCATATTCGAAAAGCAGTTCATAAATCGTTCAGCACCAGCAGAAATTAATAATAATGAATTCATTTACATAAAAGGACTCATCCTGCCAGTTGCTGATAATGTTTGAAGCCAGAACCTTGTCGGCACACAGGATTTTTGCTGGCAGTGCAGGAAATAATCTTTTGTTTATAAATTAATTAAAACATACTTTTCCTCTGCTTTTTAGAGCTGCTATAGGGACATTGGGTAACACATTGTGCATTTTCTTTTCTGTTTTGGTTTTTTTCCCTAAAAAAATGGTATTGCCCAGAGTGGAAAAAGGGATATTTGATAGCATTAAGAGTCAGACTTCTAAGAGAGAGGAATGTGTTTTGATTTGTTTTAGTGTTTTGAGTGAGGATTTCTTCTTAAGCCATTGGCAGTTGCATTTCACACGGCTTGGTTTGAATGTATTCTTTCCTGTGGATCCGTCTGTGTTCAGTCTTCCCCTCCCTACGTCTCATCCTGAGTTTCAAATTCAAGTGAACTTAAAATCATAACAAGAACCTCCCACGTTTCCTCTGAACTCAAACCCACGAGTTTCACATGATTCTGATGCAAAGCTATCTATAATCAGTCCCAGGTTTATTTTTGGAAAGGAAGGATGACCCTGAGTGAGCACTTCCATAATGCCAGCCAAGGGGTAGTATGTGTGAATGGATGTTTAATGCCACATGTGCTCTGTGTGTTTCATTATATCTGAATGCCCCAAAGCAGTGCCCCTTCCCCAGGACCAGATTTACTCCATTTACCCAAATGGAACTCCATGGGACCTACACTGCTGCAAGAGAATGAGGTGTTTGAAGCATAAGGGCAGCGTTTCACACCACACTAAAGCCTAAGCTAAGCTGCTGTGAAGAGAGCCCTGCTCCCCCTTGCCCAGACCCCGCAGTCTTGCTGTGCTGTGGGACAAATTTCACAGAAAAATAACACTTACAAGCCCACCCCATAAATTTTCCTTTGGATCACCAGTCCAGCAGAGTCAGTACCACACACCTCTCACCTCAGTGCTTTCCTGGCTGGTCTCAGACTCCTCCAGGTGACTCCATGTACCAGGGAGATCTGTAGCTCCTGTGAAGCATCTTCTCTTCCCATGTGCTCTTCATGGAGACTCCATGCCTACAACAAAGTTCAGCTTCCAGTTCAGAGCTCAAGCCTACAAATTCTGCACAGCAATAGCCAACACCGCTACATTTGCAGTTGCTTTCTGCATTCAGGCCCTGCTCTTTCCAGAGAAATCCAGGAAGGCCCCATGCATGCTGCCTTTCCAAGTCACACACGAGAGCACTCAGAGAGATTTGCAAGGAGGGAAATGAAATAACCATATGAACATTTTACACAAAAAATAGCCTAATTATCTCTTAATATTCTGAAAAGACTAAAACACTTGAGTGTCAAGTATCACTGCAAATGAGTGGAAATATTTCTTAGCTTGTTTATTTCTTTATGTACAGCACCATTATTGGAAATTGGGATATGGAAAATGATTTGCTGGTTTGTTCAAATTTTTAGGGTTGGAATTTGTCATTTGGTATTCTGATTTTTATTTGTATTTAAGCTTTTGCTTGGCAAACAGAACTGAGTGCTATCACAAAGACTAGAAGTTGGAAATGTGTATTATTAGTCTGATCTGCATCATATGTATGTATATGGCTTTAATAGAAAAACCACTTTTAAAAACAACAACAAAAGGCCTGAATTGTCTGTTTCTACTTTTGCTCTTAATTGGTGGCATCTGGGTTTGTTGGTATTGAATGAAACTTTTATTTTGTGTTTTTGAGAAGGAAGAGTTGGCTGACTAGTTGTCTTTATATGGTTTAATTTCCTCTCATGTCCCCTTCTCTTTAATTTCACTGTTTGAAGACTTCTAAGGTAAATAATAAGGGAGCCAAAAGAGCTCTCCAGACAATTCACTGGACTGTTCTGAGCTGAACCATTTACCTGCAGCATGAACCTGGTCAGCTCACTTCAACTTTATGTCTTCATCTGTAAAACAGAGTTAAGGATTCAGCTTAGAAAACTTTGAGTTATGTTCACCAAAATCACTATAAAAATCCAATATGTTATCCTATTAGTATTCGGCTCATCTTTTCTATGTAGGCTTCTATGTAACAAATGGCACATTGCTTCTCCAGTCTGCTTGATGTAAGTTTGGGTAATTATTGACATTGCCAGTTATTGCCAGTTTATACTGGTGTGTGACCAGAAACAGCCTATCACAGGGTTGTCACGGCTGTATTTGTTACATCCGATCCTTTGCTTAAGCAACTTTTTATGGATTTCTCTAAAAGAAAGAGATATAAAAAGGAAAATATTTGGATGTGGATCAGAAAACAGAAACTGGAGTCAGGCTTCTCAGCAGAAAAAATCTGAGGGAGAGGGGAAAGTCCTGTCCATAGCAGTAAAATGACATGCTAAGCAGACTGAGAGCAACATTCATAATGTTGGGAGCCCACTTTCCTCAGTGCATAAATTCAAGACAATGAAAATGTAATGGCTAAAGCATTTAGAGAGGTGATTGTGACAAGGACAGGAGAGGGGAGGGGTCCTGGATCATACTGCCAACAACTCCAAGTGAAACTGTGTTTACTACTGGAGAGGAGACATCAAACTGGGAAATAATTTCGGTGTAAGGTTCCCCAAAATACGTTCCTGTCCAAGCAAGTGAACTGTCAGGTGGAGACTGCAAACAGAATCAGGGGCTTTGACTGTGTATGACCCTGATTCTTCACAACACTCAGCTGCATGAGGAGGATCTTTAGCAATATGCAAAGTTATTGGACACTAGACAGGCTTTTGAAAACATCCTACTGCAAGTGAAACTGAACTATAAAAATGTATCAGCCCTGAACAAATGCCTGTTGGGAGTTGCAAAGAGCCACTAAGTCTTGATCCCTGTAGGAGCTGCAGATGTTGCTGGAAGCCACTACTAACAAGAAGCCAAGTCTGTAGCTGGAGCTGCTCAGCACCTCTGAGGATTTGGCCTTCAATTTGAGCAGCCCACAGACCCTAAAGCCCAATTCTAGGAGGCTTCTGAATAAGCTTTAGGAGGGGGAAAAATCCGAGGCAAGCTTTCAACCTTCTCAATTAGTTTTAGTAAGGATCTTCAAAGTTATTTTCATGAAGACAAGGGCTGGAAAAGTAATTTGCTTAAAGGAAAACTGAAAATCTGAGTTCTGTTCCTGTCCTCTCCAAACATAGCAACAGAGTTTTCAGGAATGGACCAGGTCACAAAGGCAAGTTGGAAAAGAAAAATATAAAAAAGGCAAATGACTTATTGTGAGAATCAATATGAAAATGCAATCATGGCAAATGATTCTGTTACTCATTTTCACACTTCTGCAAAAAATATTCATGTTTTTCAGTTATCAAATAATCCCAAGATTTTAAAACACCAAATAAACTTTTTGTCAAGTTCTTGCCAAACACAGAAAATTCTACCGCATGGTCTAAGTGAAAAACACTGTAGGGCACCTAAAGCAAATGGCAAGTTTTAAGAAGCAATTGCTATATGGCTTTTAGTTTCTTTTCTGGCTTTCTTGTTTTGGTTTGGTTTTTTGTTTTTTTGTTTGTTTGATATACTGGAGAGCCTCAACCATGAGATGGCAAATGTCTTATCATTAGTTTCCAGGGAGAAGTTCCTGTCCCCTTTTTGCACCAGGGCTTGAAGGTCTAGTAAAAATATTATAACCTTTATTCAGTACATGAACTGCTCCAAACTTTGACAGATGATCAATTGGATTTTCAAAAATTCTGAAAACAGGCTAAATATCTATGAGATTTAAAAAAAAAAAAAAGAAGAAGAAACAAGAAATTGAAATCCCCAGCATACTTGGGTTCTTTATATTCACGATGACTTCTGAATGTTGAGGGATTAAGTCTTAAGGTATATTTTTGGGATCACACTTTCAAGCTTCCTACATAATCATGAGACCTAGAAAGTTTTGTTTTACCTTAAAAAAAATTCTTTTTGCCTTTGCAGGAGCTGAGGGTTTAAATAAAGCATCAAATACCTCGAAGTTCATGATAAAATAGTAAGAACTGGCAAAGCTGCCTATGATAACAAGTAAAACTCATTTCAGAAGCTAGTAGAGGAGGAGAAGGAATAAAGTACAGCACAAGACAGGAGAAGGTTTTGAAATGTTACCAGTTTGGAAAGGCTGCATGTTTTCATTAGCTTGGCACTTTTGTGAGCAGCTATCTCAGCTTTCAGGTGCCCAGGTGTGAGTGTCTTGTGGGTTCCTCTGAGACTAAACCACTCACTAACAATTTCAGTCCATTCCCACTGTTTCAGAGTGTATTTCTCTTTTGCATCTGATTATTTTATTTCTTTCTCTGTCAGAATTTTTCACTGAATTTTCTTTTAAATAGGAAGCTCCTTTCTCACCTTGGGTCTGGCATGGTACAGAGCTATGGAGGGGTCCCAGCACAGCTCCTTCCTGCAGAGCACAGGTTTTCCACCCCTGGCAGAGGCAATGCTGCCCTGTCCTGGATGCTCCATTTGCTGTGATCCACCTCTTCCCAAGGCATGGGATATCCTTGGATGAGGAAACTTTCCTCAGAAGCCAGTCAGATGCTGTGGTGTTTCCCAATAAGCTGGAAGAAAGGCTGCTCTTTTTGTGACCCATCCTTTACCTCAGAAAGCAAAGAGCCCTCCTATCCAATCCCTGCTCCCAGCAGGAAAAGGGAAAGAGGAAAGAAAGAAGATCTCTGTATGAGCATGGCTGGTGTCTCACACTAATGCCACTGTAAATTAGCTGTATTTGAAGCAGCCCAGGCAGGCATCAAAACGTGGCAGAAATGGTGAACATCTAGAGCAAGGCTTCCCAAATATTTTTGAACTGTCTGATTAATATCAACTCTCAACGTTTCTCAGATATTACCAGACACCACATTTCTCACTGTGTCAAAACAACCATTATTTTAAGGACCTCCACCTTCAACCACTTGCAAAGTGAGAGAATGTCCCCTCTACTATTCACAAAGATATTATTGAACCTGTTCTTAAAATCTCTTTGGCATGACACAAAATAATTACTTTATAGGAAGCTACTTCCATTGCTTGGCAGAAGGAAACTCTGGCTAGATCCTTCACAGAATATCATCTCTGTTTTCCCCAGCAGACAGGAAAGAAAATGGAAGGCAGTTCTATTTTCTTAGACCTCTTTCCTCACTTTTGCTTCTCCTTTCAGCTCCAAGCACTGTTTTGCAGCAGACATGGAGTGGTATTCTGGTGTATCTAGAACAGAAAGTTTCTCTCAATCTTTAGGACACAACTCCAAAGCATAAGAAGTAGAAATAGGGATGTAAACCAACTGGAACACTTCATTTCACCATCAGAAGGGAGGAATCTTGAGTTTAACTAATTATTTTATAAGCTCTTTCAAATACAAGAAGGGTTATATAGTAAATGATGTACGTATTTGTCTTAAAAAAATGCATATATTTATTTACTTTGTACTTTCAATAGGTGTTTTAGATATGCAATTATATGATTACTAGCTCTAAGATTTTATAAATTTACCTAATATTTACCTAAATTAGATATCTGGAAATGCCATGGAAGTTGCTTGCTACTTTTAAAGGTCACAAATTTTACAGTTTTAAACCCCTGGTACAAAGATAGAAAGCATATGGTACATGTTTTAATGGGATGCTTTTAAAAACTTGAGATATTGTAGAAAATAATCAGGCATTTAATATCATTTAATATCTCAGTTGCTTAAAGCCAGATTGCAGCTGTTTCATAGAAGTGAGAAATAGAAATGGACACAAATTTTAAGATGAGATGTGGCTGATGAGGTCATTGATGACCTCAGTTCCACTACCGGGTCAAGGTAGCTGGTGGACCAAATATAGAAATTCTTCCACTGGTGCTCAAAACCCAGCTCTACCTTAGGCAAACACAGTTCTATCCCACTTTTTAGATTACCAAAGACATACTGATCAAAGTACTGACCATATATATCAAATTATAATATCACGATCATTGGCATTAGTTTATGAAAGTCAGCGTCATTTAGGTAGCAAGAGCTTTAATTGCAGGATTATGAAAATGTGGGATGCACTGAAATATGGTGCAAACTATAAATTATAAAGTTTGTTAAAACTGTAACTACTTGATTCATATAATACCAAGCTGATCAAGAAATGCTGAGGGACTGCTGCCTCCTAGTCTGTTTTCATTTACAAATTCACTTTAGAAATTGAAGAATCTATTCCTATCAGAAAGTTGCTCACTCACTGAAAGCAGCTATTTTTAAGGTTTTACTTAAGGGAGATAATGAATAAGACTAAATTGATGCCAGGCATGAAGTAATTTTAACCAATACATTCAAAGTCTAAAATACAAAATATTAGAAAATTATATGTACAGTAATCTCAAGTAAAGAGATGTTAAAATTCCTTGGAACCCAGAAACTCTTCTATTCATTCTGTTCTTCTTCTTTCAACCTCACTGTGGGAGGCTCCATCTCTGACATCTTTATATACGATGTTCTCATTTCAAAATGCCACTGAACCTTCAAATGAACACTTGCCTACGATCTTTGAATTCAAAAAATCTTAAATCAAGGTTTTTATATTTTAGTGCACTCAGCCATAATATGCAGTGAAAGAATTTTGGTATTTAGTCTAGGTCTTATTTCAGAAGAAAGGAAAAGACGACTCTCAAAATGAAAACAATAGTTCAGTAGAATGAAATACCAGCAGTACCAGATAATTTCTAGACAGGATATTTCAAACATATATTGAAAAGCAAGGGAAATGAAAAACCCTTTAGAAACTTAAATCTGGAGTAAAATACAGTATTTTTTATAAGAATTTCTCATATATTGTCATGAAAGAATGAAAATAAATTGAAGTAGGGCAAGCAGTGTCTGTACAATACTTGGAGCCTGGCACCTACTCCCAGTGTTAGTGTGTGGAGGATTTGCATGAAGGGCTTGGAAGGTCTCTCTACTGGTGGACATTAGGACAAAGCAAGCAAGGGCAGCTTGACGTTCTGTGGTGGACACAGAATTATCATGAACACACTTCTCTCATATGCTTTAAACCAATCCTTTTTTTCTCATTAGGCTTTCAAGGTTTTAAAACTACAAACATTTTCTGAGGCCACTTGTTAGAACAGACCACCCTCTATACTGCCCTTTGTTCATCACCTATACACACACAGTTCAATAAGACATAAACTAAACCAACAATCTAAGTAATTTGGTGGAATGATGCAGATCTGCTACCGAAGTCTCAAGTCAACCCTGTATTTTCTTTTTTTGAGATTATCTCCCTAAGCAACCTGTTCCAGTGTCTCACCACACTCACAGTAAAAAATTTCTTCCTAAATCTAACCTACATTTTCCCTCTTTCTACCCATTACTCCTTGTCCTGTCACTATAGCTCCTGATGAAGAGTCCCTCTCCTGCTTCCCTGTGACCCCTTCAGGTACTGGAATTTGGCTCTCAGGTCTCCACTCTCACTACAATAACCACCAGAGCCACAAAGAAATTAAAGGTTATTTACACAAAAATGTTAAAGCTTATCTGGTGGCAGAAACAACAAAACCACAGGTATGTCCCCACTTCTGACAAATCCTAAGCTCTGTAACTGGTAAGAACAATATTAGGATTTTTTTCACCTTAACTGTGACTGGCATGAGAGCTGTGCAGCTATGGGAAGCAGAAAAATGCACATTTTAGGTGTGTGCATTAACCTTGCAGATGTTAGCAGTGCCAAGGCAGCCAGAGGAGGAACACTTAGTGGCTGCAGATCCTGGTGGCACAGGCAGCACTGCACAGTGCAGCCAGTGCAGCTGCTGCCCTGTGTGTGGCAGGATGCACTGCTCCGTTCCCTTCAGGATACACTGCTCGGATCCTTTCCCTCTCTGCTGCTGGATGTTGCTGGCAATGCTCAGCAGCTCCCTTTGACTGCACAGGCTGCTGGAACATCTCCAGCGCTCTGGAGAAAAGTGAGCACCTGAAGCAGCTCTGCTGATGAAAATAAAAAGATGAACAATAGAGCAATGCAATAGTCAGTCCTGCCCTACCACAGACTCTAATTCTCGGTGTGTAAGCCCAGGCTGTAGTACGGTGTTACACCGTGACAGCTGAACAAGTCAGCATTTGAGGTCTGCTACGCTGAGGACACGATAAATCACCATCCTTAATTTGGAATTATTCAAATGCTCTGACCTCAGCAGATGTAATGAATGCTAATGAATTTGCATTCTGATATTTCAGGAATAGATGCAATAGATGAAGAAAGAAATCAGAAAGGGGTGAAACTAGGCTTACATCCAGAGCACCAACTTTTTTTCAGGTGCTAAATCACTTTTTCCATTTTCAAATTAGTCTGAGAGGAAAACCAAAAGTTAAGAGAGTTACTAGTTTCCACAGTTACTCCTTTTCAACCTAAAGAAGATATAACCACCATGTCATTCACATATATACACAGATGTGTAAACTCTTGTAAGATTATTATGAATGTGAAGATACAGAAAAAAAGGTATACCTGTGGAAAAGAATCTTTCATTATCAGTCAGAGCTTCTAAATAATATGTATTATTTTGGTCAGAAAATGATAAGGCATTTTCAGATAATATAAAAAAATGCTTGGAGAAGTGTGCAAGCATCTACAAGTTTAGACACAAGCCAACTGAATTTAAATATCTAGACCTGAAAGTAAAAACTGTACACATGTGGTCTCTCAAAGAAATTGTAGTGCTTCTTGCTTTAGATACTTGGTTAAAATCCTGCAAAAATACCATACTTATTAAATGGCTTTAGCAGTTTTTGCACCTGGAAACATGTAACTTCACACATATACAAATTCTTCATCAACAACTGTACAGAAATTTTCTAACCCCAACATTTAATATACAAGTTAAGAGTGATATTTTTATGTGTTTCAACAAAGGTTCAGTAAGTTCAGTGGTCCATATATTAAAACTGTATCTATCTTAAAGGCACTGTAGTTCTTGCTCCAGCTATCAGGTTTTACAGAAAGACATTAAAGACAGATTAAAGACTGCTAAGTGCATGAAACATTAAGAAAACCAATTAAATATCTAGATACTTAAAATATCTAATCCAGCTGCGGAGTACCATAGAATACAAGCAAACACAAGGTGTGCTGGGGGGTGCAAGTATTGGTTTGCCATTTGTGGTGTTGACTGCCCAGCAATGTCTATGGCAATGATGAGGTTAAAAATATTCCCTGGAGTGACAGAGGAAACCTTTTCTTCCCCGAAGGTATTGCCCCAGCTGCTGAGTAGAGACAAGTTCCTCCAGGTGAGGATGCAGGTGGGTTGATTGGGGTAGTCCAGCCAGGAGGAAGTCTGCTGGGATCAATTAGGATGACCCAGATACAAAAAGTGAGGAGACTGCATTTGATCCTTTATTGCTCCTGTTTCCCACTCTTGACTCTAAGCTGTGGGTCTCAGAACTGAATCTTGAGGGGCACTGTAAGGCTGATCTGTTATTACCAGTTTGTGAGTGGAGTACCTTGATAAATTAATTTCTCTCTAAGCAATAAAACCTCCTTCCTTTTAGAGCTGCACAGGAAAGATATAAAACTCAATATCTTAGTGTAGTTCCCTTTCCTCCCTACTTAATAACTGTTTTTATTTTAATTTTTGTTCCCAGATCTGACAATAGGATAGCCAACCATTCATCACAGGATGCAGAGCTAGAAGTGTTCTCTGTGAAGATATTGGCTTCTGGAAGTGCCTTACCAAGAAAAAAATCTAGTGTGTTTCCTAAGTTATGGTATAATATTCATTATTTTTAGAAAGACTCTCAAAAAATTAAAATGCATGCTCTGTGTTGACAACAGAAAAATTACCATGCTGTGTTTAAAATTTTATATATGGGTCAGCTTTTCAATGCTGCTTTGACAGAAGCAAACCTCAAGCTTCCAAGTCTGGAACTAAATACCCCAGTGAAAAGTGAAAAATGGGGATCACAAAACCCAGGCTTGCTTCAACATAGCGCTGAGTGTTTTGCTTTGTGGTTCTTTTTCTCCACTCCAGGACTGTGACAGTCTGAGCAGCACTTGCTGCTGGAGCTGAGCCTTCCCCCAGAGCTGCACCCAGACTGGAGGCTGCCTGCAATGCACTGCAGCCTTCTGAACAGAGAGAGCTGCCATTTCAAACACCACCTTTTTGTCCAAAATCAACCCTAAAATATTTGGAAAAGGGCAAATAGAGAGGGAGCTCAGTGTCCCACCCAGCAGAACTCATTGTCGAGTGTTTGCTCTAGTAGTACAACATTCACATTTCTTCCTTTCACTAAATCTCTTTGCACGTTATATTTGAATGAAAGATAGTCAGGGATTAAAATTACTATTGCCTGATTCTTCCATCCTCCATTATATAATCAGGTACAAGTAAAATCCCTGAGGCAGAACAAAGCTTTATTGACTGGAAGCAGACGCAAACCTGTCCTATTATAATTAGGGAGAGTTTTGAATTGGTTTCAAGGGACTGTCAGAAATAGGCCTCAGAAAGGATGCATGAAATATCTTGTCTTTTGCAGATCCTCCAAAGCTATGTGCTCTTAGAGCACACAAGAACATGTTCCAGTTCAGAAGAGCAGAAAAACATGAAACATATGAAGCTGCTTTGCCAAGGAGGAAACCCACTGTACACAAAGATACAAGCATTCCAGAGAATGAAGGGGGGTGTGGTGGGAGACCCCCAAGAATTAAAAAAAAAAGTTCTGGTGAAAAAAAAAAGCAGAAAAGAAGAGGCAAAGACCCTCTTAGTTTTGGGAAAAAAAAAAACAACCAACAAAAAACAACCAACCAGCATGGAAAAAAACCCAAAACAAACAAAACCAATTCAAAACCCAAAATAAAATTCCCTTTTTTTTCCTGAAAAATGAAATCTGTTCTAACAATATGCCTACCCATGGTTTCATGGCTGCCTCACAGCTCATAAATTAAGCAAGTTCTAACCTGAGCACACTTAATGCTGAAAGAGGCACAATGTTTGATTCTGTAGACTCTATTTATCCTGTGATCTATGGAGGTGTTAAAATACCTTATGTTTGAGGAAAATTAACCAAAGAAGAATGGAACAAGACTCATGCCTTTGAGGTCCCTCTGGCATTACTTCTAACAGGACATGTGTAAACACTGCTGTTCTGGACAAATTTCAAATGGAAAGCAGAGGTAATAAAGAAAACCAAAGCACAGTAGTGTAAGTTAGAAAAATTACTGTTTCCATCCCCTTTTAAAGATTGTAGACCAATACTGGTGCAACTGTTTTCCACCAAAAGCATTGCCTCTAAACAGACCACGTGCACAGCTCTCCAGCCTTACCCAGAAATACATGGGGGTTTCAATGGCTGTGCTTTTTTGGAGAATCCAGGTTAGTGATGTATTTTGGTGTGATTGTTTTAGTGTATTTCCATTTCAACTGAGGCCCTTTTAAGTAGCAAACAGGACTGCTTTACTGAATTCTTATTTCTCAGTGTTTAACATTCCTTTACAGACAAAGAGCACTTAATAACTGCTCAAGCAAAGCAGTGAATTGATAAAAAAGGACTGTTGTAATCATCCCTTCCACAGTAGCCATTACAGTGACATATTTATATTGTAAGACATGGTGGGATACAGCTTCCTGTACACTCAGCTCTGCAAAGCAGGAGGGGAAGGTGGTCTGGAAAGCAGCAAGACAACACTGAACATGTGAAATGTCTCTTTATGCATTCCCGTGGTAACGCACCCGTCTGAGACAACACTGCTGCCATTGTACAACATGAAAAAATGATGTCCATTTCCATCAAAGAACAGCAAAAAAGAGAGATTTTTATTGTGGTTAGCCTGAGTTCAAAGCTTGGGGTAGCACACTCACAGATGAACAGAATAAACACTTACACTTAGGCTTACTGTATACAGCTTAACGAACACATATGAAGATCATATAAATAATTCACATTACTCAAGAGATGGTGAGTTGAACAAGTCCCTTCTGGTTAAACTTATTTAAAGATAAGGTGAAGTTAAGTGAGTGATGGCACAGCTACAGAGGCCACAGTCCAAGGGGAATTTGGACAGTCTAAGTTACACTACCAGAGTGATTTGTGCAGAATTATGTCAACTTACAGATCTTTAGACCTTATGGGAAAAGGAAATGTCTGATCTTTAAAAGAAGTGATACAAGATGAGTATTTTACAAAGTACAATTATGCTTTACTCAAGAAACTATTTCTATGAAATAGAACTGGACATCAGCAAAGCATAAATGGAAATATTACAGTACAGCTGGAGAGCCAGTTCAGTAGTGACAAGGAAACTCTCTAATGCTAAATACTTGAAACAAAAAGCCACCCTAAAAAAGATATAATCCTTTTCAGTCAAGTGCTCTCAAGTCTTTCTTCTGTAGTACCTTACAAATATGTAATGGATCTACCCTGTATCTGCTTAGTATTATAGTTTAAGCATTTAATTGAAACTGTAAATGTAGAAGGCATTTCTAGAATCATTACTCTATGACTGAAGCTAGTGAGTCATTCTTTTTGGCTGACTATTAGCCACAACCATCAAATTCATGAATTAATCTATCATGGAGATTTTGATTCTGGTATAGAAATAATATCAACAAACTAGGTAGCATTTCATCTGTTAATATTACAATAAGCCTGCAAATTATTCCTGTTGGAAGGGTAGCATTATAATGACAATATGTCTCTCTTTTATTATATAAGTATGTTATACATACATTTTGTTTGATACCTACAAGCAGTATCCTGACCCCCAAATTCATTGTTGCAATATTACTGAAGCTCTATAATTTAGAAGCAATAAAATTCAATCAGCTTTTCTCTATAAAATTTACAAAGCAAAAGAATTTCCCTTTCAGTGCCTTCTAAACACCTTTGTTTTGGATGGTCAAAATGCTAAGAGCATTCCAGTTCAGTAGCTCTGGTTCAGAAACATGCATAACAGTTAACAGTAATGACAAATAGATATAGAAAATAAGCAACAATCCTCGCTGCACTGAACTTTGCAATTTAACACTTAGTTTATATTTAATTAATTCAGAAAGTGAAGAACTTCAAAACTGGCTTTGAACAGGCTGTTTGTTAAAAAAAATAGAACATTTATGTTTTCACTGTTGTTTTTTCAAATGTGATGTGACAAAGTGAAAAAGCTGCATGAAAGTGTGGTTCTTTGTGTGATGGAAGTGGGATGCACCTACTAGTCTCACATCATCAAAGAAACAGACATATATCTATAATTTATGCTTTGCTTTAAGCTTCCGCTGATCCGATGTGGCTTTTTCAGACAACACAGGCAGCCCTGGCACAGCCTGTCAATCATCTGGGCATGCTCAAATTGTAGACCATTAGTAGGAGAGACAGCAAAGTTTCTTTAATGACGCTTTTATATGTGGTGTGTTGGCAGTGAAACAGAGAAGAATTGACTTGATCAATGCATTAGTCTAATCATGGGGTTCCTGCTCTTAATTTCTTTTGTCGGTAATTTCCATACTCAAGCAGCATTCAGGATACTTGTAAAGACACACTTAGAGCACTGCATGATGTATGCAGTCACCTATAAAGCATGTCTTGGATACAGCTCTGTAGGAAACAAGGAAGAAGGATAGGGGGCCAGTCAGATTTTTCTTTGAGCTACTTTTCATGTTGTGAGAATTACAGTACCTTAGTCGAAAAGAGGACATTTCCATCTTTTATATATTATATCCCTCTCCAAAAAAAGCCCATATCTTCCAAAACCAAAAAAAGCACACCAGATGACAGCATGTTCAATTCTCACAGACTGAAAAATATTGTTTCTCAAACTGAAGTATAAAAATATTTCTATTTATCTATCAATGTAGACAAACAGTGTCTAGTGAACAAGTTACACAATGACATTTTAAAATGTCTATTTATGAGGTGTTATAATTAGACCTTTGTCTGGTAGCTACAGGGCTCTGGTTGGGTGTTCATTTCAAATTATTAGGATTTCTTCAGAATTTATCTTGACCCTCTATGGAATTCTAAGCAAAAGCAGACTTGAAAATTCTGGCATTGTCCAAACATTGCTCAGGAAAATCAGAACCAAGGCATATTTAAAGCAGGAAGTTCTTCTGGTTTAATTAATTTCCAGCACATAACTGATGAAACGCACTGAGTTTAACTGAGAATATTTTGTCAATGTTCTCCAGGAAAA
>NC_063224.1:15802500-15895000 GCF_020740725.1 Corvus hawaiiensis
CCCTAAGGGCAAGTAACATAATTGCACAGCAATATACATTTGGGCTCAGCTCATGCTTGGCTGGTACAGTTCTGCACTTTCCTATTGTTTCATTGTACAAGATGTCATAGTGCCACTTTGATAACATGTCTGAGTATATCAAAGGCCAAGGGAATTGTGTTATGTAAACACACCATTTATTGCTATATACAGCAATGATTACCTGACATCAAAGCTCATCTAGGAGCCTGCTGTGTGACTGTGGAGGAGGCCTCCCTGCTAAAAAGCCCTATCGATTGACAACGGTGTGGAGCAGAGACAGGGATGGGGAAAGGAGTTCCATCAATGCCTTAACCACAGCAAGGAAAGAGTCTGCCATTCAACAGGACTTCAGTGTGGATCCTGGCCCCATCTCCTCCAAAACTGCAACAAAACCACAGATATGGCTCTCTCAGGAGCCTTGGAAGACAGGGTAATAACTCTGTTCTGCCTTGCTTATTAGTACCAAAATTTAAGACTAGAGGATGTATCAGCCTGCAGTCACAGCTAAGGCAAGGATGGATCTCTCTGTCACAATGTCTACCAGCTCCACCTAGGCAGAGAACTACAGGATTTGGAGAAGAAATAAGATCATAGAATCATAGAATGTTAAGAGGTTAGAATAGACCTTAAATCTAGTCCCAACCCCCCCACCTCCCACTAGACCAGGTTGCTCAAGGCTTTGTCCAGCCAGGCTTTGAGCACTGCCAGGGTTGGGACATCCACATAAAAGCTTTCTCACCATACAGGAAACTGAATTGAGAACGGTGGCCCAAAGACCACACAGAATAACCAAAGTTACCACAGGAGTACCAAAAAGGGCTACTCTGGAGATCTAAGGGGGTGGACAGTAAAGAGCATCATTGTGCATTTGAAAAGTTAAGCTACTTTTCTATGTAATCAGATTCAAGTTCATTATCTTGAGGGGAGATATGAAACAAGTGATCTGCATTGGCCTAAAGTATTGATAGATGTACCCAGGCAATTGTATTCTAAAGAACAATGTATGCAAATATAAGAAGTTTCCCAGTACATTTAAGTGGTATCTCAAGCAGGTGCTAACCTGTACAGTTTGCATGTATGTAAAGATAGGCAGATTTATCATTTCACCTTTGGCTCCACAGTAATTCTCTTCAGATCCAGGATTTCTCTTACAAGTCAGAAGAATAAACTCTCCTGCACCAAGACAATGAATTCTCCCATCCGTGACTTTTGATTGTCCAACAGTCACAGGAACAGCTCCTGTTTCACCAGACATTATGCTCTAAACTGAAAATCTCACTCCACAAAGGCAATTGGAGACACCATCACTTAAAGTGAAATAATTTTTTAAAAAATCTTTTGAATACACAAAGAAAACATAAGTTTCATTTCTGTAAAAAGAAAACACTGCAGAAAAAATCCCACCCAGATATTTAAAAATAAACCAATTCTGATTAATAAAATTCACCTATAACCAAATATGCTATTATCACAATGATGTCAAATTTGTGTAAGCAAAGGTAGAGCTGAGCTGAAATGCATCCTGGAACATCTCTCAGTGCAATGACAATTTTGAATTTAGGGCCAGATAGGGTAAGAAGAAAATCCTACCCTGACAGGGTAAGAAATGAGGAAGGCTCCAATATATGGGAAAAATATGTTCAGACTGTGGTCAGGAATTTTTTGAATGGGTTTCAAAGAGAGGCAGTGGACAAGAGAGTTAAGGGAGAGGAACAATACAAGTAGCTCAAATTACAGTAATAAAGGAAATGGGTAAGAATTCTCTCAAGAATAGAAAGCAAAGTATGGCATCTGCTGATATGAAGCACAGAAACAGGGTTTGATGGAAACTTACTTTAAAAAAAAGGAAAAAGGAGCCAAATTCATAAAGATTCAAGGATAGGACAGGGAGAGCTGCAGGATGGAGAAGCAGCATTATTTGGCCCTGCTTGTGAGCAGAACAGGCAAGCCTTGACCAAGCAGAAAGAGTGTCTTGGGAGATCTGTTTATTTTCTTCTGTGGCTTTTGCATTGTGTGCTCTTAGCTCAATATGTTTACTGGCTGTCAGTGCATTCTTTCTGTATTATTCTTAATTTCTGAAAGGAGCTAGTGTTGGTTTTTGGGAACCACAACCATAAGAAAACATTAAATCTATATAGAAAGCAATAGAAAGAATCTCCTAAAACTCACTACTTCATGGCCTTCCTCTTCAAGAGGAAGAAAACTCAGACAAACAAATTTTCCTCAGCTCAGCTGTAATTTCTTTCAAACACATCCTTGATGACTTCCACTCTCTCATTTCTTTAGGCAGTGTGCAGAGACTGTCTTCATTGAGAATACTTGATCTCTTCCCTTATGCATTCAGCAATCCTCCAGTAAGATTACTAATATACAAGACCTACGGGTCAGCTCAATAATGACATATTGCTGCTCAAAATATAGAAAAATTACAGTTTTCATAAAAGTAGAAATTTCAGACGTCTCAGAACAGGACCTTCCAGAAGGGATAAATTCTATTATTAGACTATGAGCTGAGATATAGACATTTTCACCAATATTTAAGACCAGGCATTAGTCACCACATACTACCTGGGTAAGACTCTGGCAGAAGGGTAAATATGGCAATCTGTAACCTTTCCCTTTTTTGCCACAGTAAGCTCATTCCTCTCTAGTAAAGGCAGGAATTGCAATAGCTTTTGAGATGGTATCTTTAAAGTATTAACATTTTTCTTTATAATGGGCTGAGTGTTCTAAAAAGAAGGCACGGAAAATAAGGTAGAAGCAAAAGAGCATTGAGACAAAAGGGAGGAGAATACATGTTTCTTAGATATATATCTATAGTAAGGTAATTTATGATGCCTGCAGAGATTGTAGAAGCTACCAGTATTTAATAAGAATTGTGGCCTCTCAGTAAAGGAAAAAAAAAAAAAAAACAAAGCAAACCCCAAATAGCAACAAAGCTGTTTAGGAGGATTCTGGAAGTCAAGGTACTCATCTAGCAGCAGGAAAAAGAGAGAAAAGAATCCTTAACAAGGTACTAAAAATTTGTAGAGGATTGGGGCAGAGAGAAATTTTGCAATGTGGTTACTTGGTATGTAAAGTTCTTGCACAACTTGTAGACATTGATGCCTTGACTATTCTTTTCCAGTAGATGCCAGTTTACTAAACCAACAACTGGCTTGTCTCAAATCACTCATATCAATGAGCCATAACAATGAGAGTAAGATGTCCAGTATAATTAAATATCTCATCTAAATTACACCATGAGGAAGAAAAAAGAGAACAAGACACACCCTGAGTGATCCACCAAGAAAGTACATAAGCTGGTTAGTATTTTCTTAATGTGGAGAAGAGTACTCGTTGCAATTAAACATGAGATGTGTTATTAGAGAGGATGAATGGAATTTATGCAATCTAACAATATGAGAAAAATATTCTTCTAGAATTAGGAAGTCATATTTTCATTCATGATTTAAGTAACGTGGTAACTGGCATCCATTACTACTGCTCAAATATGAGGTTTATGACTATTCACATGCTGCAGGTTATGGAAACTTAAGTTCAGCTTGACATTTTTGGACAAGCAGTAGGCAAAGAGCTATAAATGCACATTCTTTGCAAGGACAGAAATATCCAAACAAACTGTGCTGGCATGAAAGAAGCACAGTGTTATTATGTTTGAAATATGCTAATATGCATGTATAGTGTTACACTCAGTTTTAACAGAACTTAACTCGGTTGTAACGGGATGTATTGGGCTCGGCTTCTTAATGACTATAATCTACATTCAGAGTGAATCAGTCTGAATCCATCCCATATAAGTGTTTGTGAACTTCTGTTGACATCTCAGCTGCACAGATCACAGCATGTGGCCCTGCATGTTTATTTCCTGAGTGACCCATCAATTGATTCATCAGCTTCCTGGAGAACTCTTACATTTCCAGGGAAGCTGTCCTACCACTGCAGGATGGGATGTTGGAGCATCAAGAGTGCTGCTGGCCCTGTAGCAAAGTGTGATAATCACAAATGCCACGGAATGTTCTAGATGGACCAAACCAAATAAAGAACAAACTGACTATCTGAATGTATTCTTCCCAGCAATCTCCCACCACTGTAAGACAGAAAATATTCTGTGTCCTCTTTGGCAAATAAGCTTGTGTGAGCTGAAAAATTAACATTATATAAAATAATAGAGAAAATACAGAAAAGCCATTGGGCCCAAATCACAGCAGTCAGCAGGAGTTTCCCTCAGATAGCAACACACTTGTATCATGCCTTATAAAAGTGAATTTTTATTAAACTAATTATCTCAAGACCTTGAAAAGATGTAGAGCAGTCTTTGCTAGTTTGTTTTCATTTTACTGGGAGTAGTAAATGAGAAACATTTACCGCACAGTTTTTTGAATGTGTTTGTGCTTAGAGCTCAAAAAGAATATGCTGCAAGGTAACCAGGGCCTTCTATAAGATGTTATCGACCTTTTGGGAGCAAAAGTTAAGAGGAAGAAAAGAATCAGAGAAAGAGAGACAGAGGGACAGCAACTGGTGCACAGTTCTGTCATTAACGTAGATGGTGGCCAAGGAAAGCATCCCATGCAATTAACAATACACAGCTGTGGTCACACTGAGTCTCTCTTCTGTGCAGGAGCAGAAGTTTATACAGCTGCTACCAGCTACTCTGGAGTCACAAATGCAAACACATGATTGCATTATGTTTACAAATTTCCTGCAGAACCTTCTACAATCGTATGGATTATATTACATTCACTCAGAGCCTGATGACAAATTACTGTAGATTAATCTCTTCTTAAAAATATGTGGAGCTTTAAACAAAATGTACATAAAACAAGCTGCTAGTTGTTTTTCACTGTTAATAATGATTCCTTTTAAAATCCAAAGTTTAGAAGTGTTACAGGGCATGCTACTGGGCTTTCATTCATTAGACTAATAAAACTCCATAAAGTTGACTGTCACTGCCAGAGGGTATTGCTCCTTTCTGACAGGTACAGTGACAGGCACAAATTTTCTATCTCTGAATAGTATTATAGACACTATCAGCAGAGACAAAGAGAGCAAAATGTATGACAATAGTTCAGTCTCACAGCGAAGAGATTTGTAGCTCTCTGCTAAGTATGCTTCCCAACAAACAGACTATGTTGTCCTAGGGCTACATGGAGGAGTTATATTTTCTTTGAAAATTCAAGGGCATTTGGTTTGTTTTCACTCTACTTGAATGATTGTTTTGTTTTCGGTTACAGCTAAACAGGTGTGGGGTCCGGGCTTTTTATTTTTGCCAGCAAAATAACTATTAACTGACTATTTTTTCTAGAACACTAGCAATATAATTTGCAGTAAATATTTTAAATAAATATTTTTCTGAGGTCATTTTTCAAAAATCCAATAAATAATATGCAGAAATGAATTCAACTCCCTCTCCCTCACTCAGTACTGGTATTTCTAAAATGCCTTTCCCAGTGATAAAACAGAAAAACTTTGGGACCAGTCCAGTGAGGACAGGAAAATCTCCTTTTTCCTCTGAAGTTTAATCTGTGGCTTTTAGATGTCCCAATAAAGAAAAACAAAAGAACACATTTTGTTAAAGATGTGGATTGTTCAGGGCAGATGATGGTTGTAGGACTCTGCAAACATGTTTCCCAGGCCTTGGACCATTTCTTGCATTACTCCTAAGACTATTTCACCTCTTGACAACCCCATGACAGCTAATCTGGGGTCTTCTAGCTGATGACTGTAAATACCACAGTGGCTTCTGAAAGACGATGAAGTTCTTGACCCCAATCTGTTATAGTCCTTTACTACAGAGAACTTTGCAAGTCAGAACCCTGGGCTGGATCCAGGAATGAATAAAAGGATGGTAAGTTGACCCAGTCTCCCCTTGCTGTGTCCCACTGAGGAAACAGATCACTGTAAGGGCAGGACTTTTCCATATTGCCTTTGTTTAGAGCCATGTAAACTGAAATCCAGTAGTCCAGCAAAGAGAGAAGGTGCATGGGCTTCTTACAGGAGATCACCCCAGCTGGGTGGATACATGCTCTGTCTGGCAAAGGAGTGGAACATTTTAAATCACTGTTTTTATTTGAAGAGATCACTATCAGCAGTGTGTTCATGAGAACTCCCTTACTGAGCCAGATCCAACATTATTCTATCTTGGTATCTGGTTTCCAAAACAGTATTCAGGCAGATGCCTAAAAAAGTTTAAGAGCTGGACAAATGTATATGACATTTTCTCATAGTAGACTTCAAACCTCCAACTATTTTCAGCTTAGAGGACTTTGCTAGGCTGTTGTGGTCATGTTATTTGTAACCCACAATAGATTTTTCTTCCATGTGTCTTTCAAGCCTTGCTTTAAGCCCACATAAACATTTAGCATCCATGGCATCCTCTAACAAAGAATCCCATAGTTTAACTAAATATTGGTGCTACTACACTCTTTTGCTTCTCATTTAGCTGTCTCTAGCCTTGTTTGATGCCTCCAGCTCTTCTGTAAAAAGGATGGAGGTTAATTTCTCCCAAGCATTTCTTTCCAACTCTTACTTTATTCTTGAGATTTGAGTAATGGAAATTCATACAGTATTCAATATCTTTGTGCTGCAGTGAGACTCAAATGACAAAAACTATCACAATTAGAGGGCAGAAATCCATAGAGCTGGAAATTCATCATTTCCTCTGTGAGCAGACTTCAATCCTCTCTGATTAAATCTAAATTACAATAACTCTGCAAACATCAAGATTTTCCCAGCAGCTGACACCCTTTCCAGAAAAGAATTCTTCAGCCCTCTATTCTACTGAGATGCACACTTTTAACTTTCAATATTGACCTCTAAGGTCAGTTCTAGACTAGCCTGTTGTTGCAGAAACTAATTCTGAGTTCACTTATAGTTCACTTTCCCTAAAATTATCCTCAAGCCTTCCAAAAGCTCCCATTCTTTGATTCAATTCATTGCTATTGGCACTAGAGCTGGGTTTGTCAGTAACTGTATAGTGGTTTAGTGCCAGCAGCTCCATTTATTATCCAGGCATAATCAAAAATTTTCTCATTTTTTGTTTCATTGTTTTCATTGTATTTAGCTTTCAGTCTCATCATGTAATTTCAGATTCCAAGCTGGGAATTGGAATTCTACTAGGTGATGGCTGCTGTTAGTAACATTCAGGGATCTCCCAAGTCTACTACATTCAAAAAGGAACCACAAAATGGAACCCAGTGTTAAGAGAGGACATAAACTCCATGCTCTTGTTACTAAATTTCCAACATTTTTTAACAAAACACCGAGCTAATTGGGGAAACACCAAGTGGTGCAATTAACCAAATAAATACAAGAGTCAAATGACAATGGATTCTTTACAGGATCAAAGAAGGAATAAAAGTATAGGTGCATTTAAAAGCTTGACTATTAAAATACATTTTCTGATAGCCATGACCACGATATAGTACTAAACAGTGTTGCTACATTTAACCTCCGTGAAACCATGAAAAAAACCAAATAATTTGTAAAAATGCAAGCAAAGATTAGCTCTTCTATGTGACATTCATTTACAAAATACTAGACATCAGTAGTAAATGAAAATATTAAAATTCCCTAAGAGCAGCACAAATAGGAAAGCTGCCAAACCTTACCCCCACTACACACACCAGTGCAATGGGTGGGTTCCCTCACACCAAAGAAGCTCCTGGGAATCTCAGGAGAGCACATCTCTCTTGCATATGCAGACACAGATGCCTTCCTTCTCCCTTTCTGGGTGCTCAGGGACAGGTTCCTCTCCTTCCCACCACCTGTTCTTCATACACACTGAGTTTTACACTGCACTTTGCTCACACCAGCCAATTCAGACTAAACAGAGCTGGGAGATACAGTTTCACTAAATTTTAATACATTTCCTGAGAAGCAGGTGTCCATATTATGAAAAGGAACTTCAGGTGGTTATAGAGAAGAATGATCACTCAAGGAAGATTACAGTTCTGCACTTCCATTCTGGTAATCAAAAGAGCCCAGAAAAATTTTAATGGAAACCTCCCTAATCTTTGCTGAACACTTATGTTATATGACCAGAGAACATTTAATGTGAATCTCTTTAGTATTTGTTCTTCTGCTAAAGGTAAGTTCTTAAGCACTAGCATTCCCTAAAAATACCTCAGTGACTCAGAAAAAAAATCAAAATAAAAAAGAGTTACCTTGTTGTAAACTGTTAGGGTTATTATATGGACTAGGTGATCCATGTCTTGAGATAGTTTGGTCCATGAGGTGGGATGCCAGCTCCCCAGTCTGGCCCCATTTGAACTCTGGCAGTCTGAGGCAGCAGAGGCTGTCACTGTTAATGCACCACCAACTTCCTGCTATGTTTTTTAGTTCAACAGACCCAAGAACTCACAAACCTGTATGGACGTTATCCAGATTCTATTCGTGTTACTCAGAAAATCTTTTCTAATAAACAACATACACCAGCAGCCTTGCAAAAAGCACATCAGGCTCCTTTGCAGAGCACCAATCAATAAGCTTGCATGGAGGAGAGAACTGTGTCATGTTTGTGAATAAAGCAATTTCTTTCTTTTCTTTAGTGTCTGTGTTGGAAAGAACCACTGTGCTGATACAGTAGTTGAATTTCAATTTTAAATAAGGTGAATATTAACCCCAACCATATGTAAGGACTGCATCTGATAAAACAATTATTTTTCCTTATGAATCACATGTAAAATACTCATTCTGAGTCGCAAGGGAGTGTGCACTGCCCACATTCATATTCGTGAATCATGTTCTCATCTTCTAGTTTCAGTCAATGCTTTGTGATCTACCTCCCTCTCTAAGTGCCAAACTAATGAAGACCACTAAGGGAATTTTATTATGCTTTTTTCCTTCTTTTTTTTCTTTTTAACAAGATTTCTAGTATGTTCAGCTGTTATTATTTTTCTTGGAAAAAAATATACTCATTCAGCCCACCAAGTTTGTGTTCTGGATGGACAGAAGCCTTCTATCTGTTCATATCTTTTCTCGTGCCTTCCAGCTCAGCCTTCTGCTCTCAGTACCCTTGGGAGTATTTGTGTGCAGTTGTCAAAAAAAGCCAGCACATTCCCATGGGTTGTCCTCTGATGAAGTGGGTGATGGCCACTGATAAAACTGCCTTGTTGAGCATCCTTCCACTAGTGCTGCACCTACTGAGTGCATTTCAGAGATGGAGGAAACACACAATATAGATATCACTGTGTTCTTTCTAGGTTAGCACTGCAGTGAAATTATTTGCATCATTTTTTCAGGGACTACATGAAAAATTTTACTTCTCAGCATGCTGCTGTCCATCACTACATATATGGCAATGTAGAAAAGGACTCAGGAGCTGAAGGAACAAATTACATAGGAACCAAATAGAATAATTACTCAAAAATGGTGACTCAGTTTCAATTTATGTCAGGATTTTTGGATCATGATCTGATTTTTTTTTTTTTTTTTGAGATTTAGTCACCGGTTTTAGGCTTTATGGCATTGGTCATGGTACCTTCCACTGTCTTTTCCACAGTGCCTGTTCCATATGATCAGATGAATTGGTTTTTCCACCAATCTTCTATACTACTTGTTCATATTTAAAAAAAAATATTGTTTATTCAGTTGGCCTTGATCTAAACAGTTTTCTCACCTATCTTTAACCTACTTGCCGTGGACTTCTCCCCTCCCCCTTCAAGAAACAAGGATTTTACAGTGGTTTTTTTAATTAAAAAACAGGTATTTGTGCCAATTGGGAAATTTAAGGGATAAGACAAAGCCCTAGAAAATAAACCAGGATAGATGGCTCCTATTTTCTTTTTTCATTTCTCTTGATTTCCCATCTTTATTTTTGAGGACATCTAAGAGAAAATGCAGCAGGAGATTTTCTTATAAGAGATTTTCTGCTCTAAAAATGATAGTGTCCCTGATACACTAAAATAAATTCGAGTAAAATATTTTGTCCCTCTCCAAGATACTTTAGAAGTACCAGAGGCAGAGAGAAAAAAAAGAAAAAGAGACAGGGAAAGTTCACCTGTATACATGTTCTGATCCATGTCTTTCTCTAACCCTATCCCAGTACTGCATTTCTCTTTGCTTACTAAGAGAAAAACTCAGCCAAAAAAGGACTGGGCCATATTGTCTTACTATAGTAGTTTAGAATTATATATTTATATATATATATAAAAATATATATATCAGCAGGAATAATTGATGAGGACAGAAGTCAATGACATTGCAGGCTTTCTACCTGAGAAGGAATACAAAGGCTATTAATATTCCTGTATTTCATAGTAAAACACAGAACAGTTAAAATAACTTTTAGCAGTCCTGATGTTCTAGTTTATTATCAAATTTTAGGAAGATTTTTTTTCTGGTTCCTTACATACCTTCCTCCATAATCTCTGCCAAGACCTAATAGTCTAAAGGGCATTGGATAGCTGCTCAAAGCACATACAGGCAAGAGGGATTGGTTACCTTAGTAACATTTCGTATGGTACTTTCTCCACATCATGTTTCCAAACATGATTTCCATTTGGCAGCTCACTTATGAATTTTGCTTACATGTTCTTGCTCACAACAGGAAGTTTAAGGCTACCTTCAAGGCTCTCTCCATGGCTTAAGGCTTGTGTCTTCATACCAAGTTACACTGGTTTAACTAAAGGTTAGATCTGAAACCAATTCAAGTAGGAAATAGGTGATGTACTTATTCCACTTGAACAAGGACTATTTGGGCTCAGACCAAGTCAATTAGGAACAGGTTTAAATTAAGGGGAAACAAGCTATTTTTAAAAGGCAATAATTATGTCTCTGGTGATTTGTCTAAGCGTAACAAAATTCTGTGCAAATCCATGTGCAATCCATAAATAAAAGCTCAAATGGCCTGAGAGAATCCTTCCCACTGCAGCCTATTTATGCACAAGCATGACTTTTTAAGCTGCTGAACCATGCCTCTATCCCCCAAAAATATATTTGCCCAATATACCTTGCTGATGGCTGTTGCCTATAGGCTGCCAGTATTGCATCATTTTTATCTCATTGTGCAGTGCTCCAAGACTGTTAATGATGCCATACCAGGTTGCTGTCTAAAATTACAGTATCTCATATATCGACTTATTAGCCAACAGATCTTAAATTATTATTCTGAACTCCTGACCATGTAGCAGATTAAACTGATGAAGATATGAATATATGCTTTGGAGGTGTCTTGAAGGGGTGCTCAGCAGTAACATGCATGTGTTGGGCTGAGAGGGAGTTAAAATGAAGTCCAATTTGCATGTTGCAAAAAGGGATTGGATGTGTAATGAGATCTGATACCTCCATTGGTATAGGGTAGTCACGGCTTTTAACAGATTATCCTAGTGTCCATATAGATATTTACAAAGACATAGATTTCCCACATTTTTGTCCCACTGCTCCATCCTAGTCCCTAATGCTGATGGGCAGAATGAGAAGCCAACCCTTATCAATGCAGCTGATATATAAATCAACAGCATGGCAAAACCACTCCTCCAGTGACTTCGAGGACCTGGCCCTGCTGCAGAGCCTGACACAAACACATCTGACATCCCACTGCTCCTCAGATGGAATTGCTATAGCCACTTGCAATCTTATGATACTCACTACCTTCTCCCAAGAAATATTAGAGGCTGACTCATTTCTGACCATAAAGCTCAGTGTCGTGAAAACCTCAGCTCTTAAGTCTTGGAAATTGGGAGGGGGAAGGGCAAGGAAGAGAAAAGAAAGCTACCTGAACATTCTGATGCAGAAAAAAATACTCAGTTTGCAATCTAATGCTCTATTTTGAAAACAACTCCACATTAAACATGGATATTACCAGCATAACATTAGGATCATATTTCTAAAATTTTGCAAGACCTGCATTCCTATGATTTTGCCATTTTTAACCAACATAGTCATGAATTAGGCTATTTTTTCCCCTACCCATATTGACCATGATGCTGCATGGGAAATCAAGAGTAATTTCACACAATAGCAGTTTTTGTTTTGAGAACTTCACGCATAAGAGAACAAGCAGATTTTTTTTTCCTAGAGGTTATTATTCTGCTTTAGGAAAAAAACCCTACAAAGAATAGAAAATAAAATATCCCATAAAATACATGGCAACAAAAAAATTAAGAATATCAATGTTTCTGTGATGTTGAATTTTTCCTTTTATTTGCCACTCTGTCTGGCAGTAAATACTGTAGGGATAGGGAAAAAATGCACATTGACAAAGCAACAAAAACTATATAACTATATATAGTTTACTATTTAATCAGCTTCAAAGAAAAAAAAAAAGAGCAAAGCCAGATTCTTCTTTTTAGAAGCAGCTGATTTCACTTAAAATGGAGAAAAAAAAATATCATTAGAAGTACAACGATCATTAGAAGATAATGAATGTGTTCTGCTGCTGCATTCATAGAAAGACCCAAAGTACCTTTTCATTCCACAGTCAATATTACAGCTCCTCTCCAGACTTAGCTGAGAATATCCCCAAGTCTAATGGGTTAAATGCTTATTATACCACTGTCTTATTTGTAACATAAGGCACCTACTACAAGCCTACTCTTCATGCAAAATTGCCAATTTATAGCAAGATTCCTTGTTTAGAAAACAAGGCTATCCAAACACTATAATTACAATATGCACCAGCAGGCATAACCCTGCATTAATGCACAGACTCCAGATACATTCGTCAAATAGAGTTTTTTTTCTCTTTGCCTTCTTCTCAGGGTACTTTTAAGTTCAGGGACAGAGAACATGTCTTCATTAGAAACATTAACATTCACAGGCTGTAGTAAATTTTGACAGTGAAAAGGTCTCTGTAACCTTTAGTTGTGCAGAAATTTACTTCCCAAGAAAATTACAGCTGGCACTGTCTTAATTAATGCTAGCTTTCTTTTCTGAAAATTGTGGGCTTGTCAGTAAAAAAGGCAGAAAAACCTGAGTTTAAAAGACTGGACACAAAAGACGCCTAGAAATAAAGCCCTGCAAAATTTCATAATATTGCTCTGTTTTTGTTCTACAGTAAGGAGATGAAAAGATCTAATTTGATTTTGCCAAATGGAGCAACATATATGTAATATAGAAATGATTTGCATTCTCTCTTTTGTCTTTGAGTTTTATCATGTAAAGAGCTCTTTTTAAGCCATTCTGTTTTAAAAGCAATAGGTCAAATAAAATCTATATCTGCAGGGGGAGGGGAATAAGGTATGACTTCATTATTTTTTTTAGCATAGCTTTAAATGCTCCTAGTAAATCATAGCTAACGGTAAGAAATGCAGTAGTGTTGTTCATATGATTTTTAATCTCATGACAGCTTTTTTTTCTCATTTCTAGAATTATTTTAGTATTACTGTACAAATTTTGTTCTTAATATTCACCTACGTGTCTCAGAGTTCTATTTTGATGGTATAGATACTTTGATTGGTATAGATACTTTTTCTTTGATCTGTGTAAAGATCATTTATTTGCTGACTGAATTTTGATCATCATGCAGGGTCTTTTAATTGCTTGACAAGGAGTTAAATATACACCCTACCTCTGAACAGCATTTTCTTACACGCAGGTTGTATTATTGCTAAAAGCAAAGAGATTTTTTTTCCTTCCTTTTTTCCTTAAATGTAGAATGAGCAATAACATGCTTCTACATTATTTGTCACCAGAATCTCCTGGATATTGCTTATGCACTTCCTCGTACACTCTTTCAGAAGAGATTTACAACATTTTGTGTTTGGAATTACTGTGCAGTTCCCAGCTCTATCACTGGAAGCAATAAAGCTCCAGTTCCACATAAGATTCTTGCATACCAGGACATGACACCACTTTGGCACCACATGAAGCTCCAATACTGCGTGTCAGCTGCTCAAAACATTTTATGCAAGTTCCTACAAGCACTTTAAATTAAGGTGTCCTGTATAAATGGTTTATTCATGTTTATGAAATGATTAGTTGGTGCCACTACATCCTTTAATAACTTATTGTAAGGCATGTTATAAAATGCATCATCAATAAATGCTTAAAATGCTGCCACAGCAAGGTGATAAGCTGTTACAACAATATTTTAAGACATAAGTATTGTTCAAATAGTTTGTCTGCTGTTTCAATGCATACTCCCAAGTTTTTTTAAAAGCACGTTATTGAATGCTGTATAAATAATAAAATATTTATACAGTTCACCTTAATTTAAAGTGTTGCTATGTTTCCATAACTTCAATGTAGATGCCACATAGCCTGAACATGCTCGAAGGTACAGAAAGGCATCAGAAGTGAAACATCCCTATCTGAGATGCAAATCTCTGTATTATCACCCTGAGACAGAGAAAAATCACAGCATTCCCCAGACACAGGATTTGTATTTTCAAGGCTTGAACCATTAACCATTTAAAGAATTGTCATGAATAAGGGGAAAAAAACCAAAAAGGAGGCACCTAAAGTCTGAAGTCCTGAAAAAATGTCACACCCAAAATGCTTTGGCTGTTTATAGCACTTGGCAATGTTACTGAAATAATAAAATCCCAGCGTGGCTTATGGAGCCCATATGGACAAATACAGGAGAGAGGCCTCTCTCTGCCACTTTCCATACTGGAAAACAAACAAAATAACATTATGGACAAATGTAATAAAAGGAGTACAGTCATAAAGCAGACACTGATTGGGACATGAGCTTATGCATTTATCTGCTTCTCAGCTTGACCACAATGAGCAGGAAGACTTAAGTGATGCTCCAAAAGGGAATGTAGCCTCTGGAAGAGAAAGCCAAATTCATTGCTCAAAAGCAGTGCGCTAACTGCAAGAGCGTAACAAGGGGGTCTAAGGACATACTTACATAAGAGATTAGTTAAATCTCCTTTGCTCATTCTCCAATCCATTGAGCTACTTACAGAAGGGAGGAGAGTATAGAAAAGCACTTCTCAATATTGGCTCAAACATTAGGATTTCCACTCCTTTCTGTGAGATCCCCTGGGACTCTGGATCACTTCTTTATGGACACACTGAGATGGGCCTTTTTTCCAGCTTGTAGAAAGGCAGCCACGTGGATGTTCAATATGGCTAAGGAGACACAGCCAAAGGAAAAGCCTGCCCTTGAAGGAAGAAAGGGCAAAGGAAAAGTCTGCCCATGGAGGAAGAAAGGGCAAAGGGCAACCTGCTGTGAGACATGGAACTACTCCCCATGTAAGGGCACAGGCTGGGTCATTAGGTCACACTTGCCCACCGTGCAGCAGGTGCTAAAAGCCTCTGAGGGGGCAGTGGTCAGAGCTTGGCACACACACATTTCATGAGATCTGGTGAGCAGCACCATTACAGTGTGGCTTGCAAATGGTTCTGAGCTCAGGCAGCTCCTGTGAGGGGGCACATGCAAACACTGCTCTGCCCTTTCAGCTGTCCCAGCTGCCCACTGAGAATGCTGCAGCCCTAACCTGGCTCCTACAGCCACAACCACAGGGTGCTGGGCCCTGCCTCCCCCAGCCATGCCCCTCACAGTGTGCCTTGTTTTGAGCTCTGTGGATGACTTCAAGGACAGGTTCAGCTCCTAAAGGAGTCAAAATAAAAGGCTTAGTACTGATGTTCTCTTTCTTCCTTTCCACAACAGCTGTTTCTCTTTGGACATGACTGATCACAAACTTATTAAACCACTGAATATTCATCTTTTAACACATTGGAGCACATAAAGGAACTCTTAGTAATTAGCATTCCTGAACTCGTATTCTGCAAATTTATTTCCTCAAATATTTTTTTACATGATTTATTAAAAAATAAAGCCAAACACTTGGTTCTTAGATCCTGACCTTCTAACCACTCACATATGTGGTGTGCATGCAAAAACCCATCTCTTGCATGAGTTTGTTGAGAATTTGTAGTCTCAAATTGTGGTTTATATTATATAAGTGTTTCTAGGTTTTTCAGGGCTGTCAGTATGATTTTTCAGTTTTTCTTGTCAATTTCCAAGTACTACAGAGACATCTCTTCTATTGTTTTTTTCATTTTATAAATTATAACAAAATTTTTTTTTTCATATATTTCCCAAAATTCTTGTGGAATTAGCTCTTATTTAATTTCTAATAAATGCATAAAATTACTCACATGGACATTTATATGTGAATATTTGTATATAGATTGATGTATAAATTTAGCCATATGTTAGTTTAAGATTTGTTACTTTGCAGATTTTATTGAATGGCTTCTTTGAAATTTAGTGACCTATCAAGTTACTCCCATGGACTATTTCTGCCTCACAGAGGTATGACTTTTCTTCACACATTGCTGCAACCTGGCAGTGTGGACCCTTCTGTTCCACTCCCTGTGAGCAGGGCACAGACAGTGGGTGGGTTTGCTTGGTAGGCAGGATCCTGACACAGAGGGAACACCCTTCTGCTCTGTGTCCTGTAAAATGAGAAAACCAGCACCCATTTTTAGGCTCATGTTCAGCCATTGTCTGAGGCATGTCAGGTGCTCGCTTTCTCTAAAGTGAAAAGAATTTACTTCTTAGCTTGTACTGTTCTTCTATTAGAAGCTCTGAGATACGACAGCTGTGGTTTTGCTACCAGCACCCCCTGCCCATTTGGCAGATGTTTCTAGCCATTTTCTAGCCATTCTGATGCAAACTTAGGAGGTTTTTTAAATTTTTCCAGTGGACTTCAGGTGAATACATTTATCTGAGTGCCTGTCAAATGTCTTCCTTTCCCTCTGACTTTATTTAAAAATAGTACCAAAATAGATATAGGATATTTACTTATTCCTTTGTTTATGAAGCATGGAATCTTAGTGCATTACCTGTTAAGTTGTTATATATCTACTTGGAAAAAAACATGAGTGGATTTTCACTGTCATCTACCAACATGTATCACTAATGCTTCATTTTATTCTTTTGTGTGTGAGAGACTTGAAAATACTTATCTCTGCCTTTCAAGGAAATCATAAATTTCTGGTGTGCATGCGCGCTCTACAACATCATCTTGTTAAGCAGAGAGGGCCCTCAGGGCACAACAGCATGGTGTGGTATTTTTGCCTTTTGTTAACTTGTGACACTTGTATTTGCCCCAAGATAATGTAAAAGTATGGTTTAGAGGTTTTTCTAATGATAATCATGATGTTTCATCTTGCCCTTCTAATACTAAATTTAGTCTCCTGGGCTCCCCCCCACGCACGCCCCTCCCTCCTCACTCTTGGTGAGTCTGACATTCAATTTGGAGACTAATGTCAGCAAGGAATCCATATGTACTTCTGATAGTAGTAGGCATATCCCTTCGAATTTATTTTTAGGTTTCAATGGAATGAAGTGATATTTTCTTCCTTCAGTCATTACCTTCATAGCATTTTCTACCTTTCCAAAGTTTACAAAGGAGAAATTTATGCCTCACCTTACTGAAAATATTTTTGTCTTCAAATTGAATGTACACTGGTATGTACCACAACATTTGTAAGATTTGTTTTACAGCTCTACAAAGGAGATTTTTTTGCAACAGAAGAGTAAAAAAGAAGTTTACTTTTGGTGCATGGTAAAACTCAAACCACAGATACTATGAGGGTATTTAGAATTTCCAGAGCAATCTCTTCCTGGCCTGTTTCTAAATAAATATTCAATTCCTTCAAAACCAGTTTACCACTTTGGTGTTTGAGTCTAAGATAACCTAACCCATAACCTAACTAAAAATAATTCCCCTTTGAGAGACCCGTTCAGCACATTTCTTTTAACATTTTTGAGCTGGTACCAGTCCAATATGGAAACAAGTCATGCTTGACCTATGTGGCCATCAATTTGGTGCCTTCAATCCAACTTTTAAACACCAATTGTTCACCACAGCCCTGAAAGTCTACAAAGGATGACACAAACCTGCCCCTGTTCTGGAAATCTCAACACAAATTTCCAAGAATGACTGTTTCCCAGCTGGGTTTACGTGTGCAGCCTCCAAATGCAATCCACATGCACTGTCACCTGCTGAGGCAAAGTTTGACACTCATGTTCTGCTGTGGGGATGGGGGTAACAGTCATGAGAGCTGCTGGCCAACACTTCCAAAAGCACCAAAAGTATAAATAAAGAAACAATGCAATATCATAAGTACATGTTGGGGATACAACTTGATTGTCTTGCTATACCCTAATTACAGCAAACACAGAATTAATTAAGAACCTGGGTCTGTGCTCTATCTTCCTTCCAGAACATGTTGGATAAATATCAGAAAATCTCCATTCATCTAACGTGCAGTGTTCTGCAGACCATGGAAAGGCTGTTTGCATAACGGACAAGAAAACTGTGGAAAGCACCCATCCGTTCTGTAGGGCTCTTTTCCATGCTGCCTGCCTGCAGCCTGTCCTATTGGCTGCAAAGGTTCCTTTGAAGCAAAACTTCTGCTTGGTCTTTCTAAACTGCAAATGTACAAAATTATCTTCTGAAGGAGGCGTAGAGAATCAGAATCTGAATCAGCACATTTTTATTAAACTTCACCTGTGCATTCACTGTCCAGAGCAGGGAGAAGGCTGTGGGTAGTGACAGTTCCTTTAGTCTCGTCTCTGATCTGCTGCACTTATCTTACGGGGAAGATCTATGTGGGCTTCTGTCCCTGGAATCCATTCCCACGGCTCCCAATCTCCTTCCCCATCTCCAGTGGAGAGGAGCAGGTAGGTCTTAGCAAGAAGGCATATACCAACAATTATTATATTGTGCATTTGAAGCAAGAGCTTTAAAAAATATTTTCTCACACACATATTATTTTTAAAGCACAAAATGATTTTTAGACACTCTCATTATTTGTTTATTTTTAGCACATATCAAACCACAGCAGTTCTCCCTCCAGGCTATCTTTGACAAAGTTACAGAGACTTTCCAGGCCACCTCAAAGCAGAGATTAATCCAAACAATTTAAACCTCTCACTGTTCCACAGGAGGATGGCATTCGATTGGATTATTTAGGAAGGACAAAATGTTTTTGTTGATGAGAGAGATGAAATCCTCAGAGAGGGAAATCAATCTTATGTAGAGACCCTGGAGCATTGATCTTGGGGTACATTGACAATTTCTGGTTGTTTAGCTATTTGGAATGACCGCACAAAATGAGCAAGTTGTTATAGTTTTAAGGTTTTGGTATTTATTGGCAACCCCAGTGCTCATATGATTAATCACACATTCAGAATGTGAGCTCAGTAGAAATTGACTGCAACGCAGCAGAAACAAAGTTTTCAGTTATCATTGTGTAATAAATTGAAGCTATATCCCTAAGCTGATTTGTCTTCACGTTTCCAATTTGCCTTGTTAAGTGTTGTTTATACAGTAGTTAGCAAAAATGCAAGTAATTACACACAGAATTCATTCTAAGCGATTCTGTATATTTTTTATACACTTTATCGGTTTTCTATCTTCATTATCCAATATTTTTTTACATCTAAGCAGAAACCCCAGTCAAGAAAAACCAAAAGAGTCAGGCCATGGAATGAGCACTTCCTTATATTGAGGACAGAATTTCCTGGATTTAATGCTACAAGACAAGGCTTTCTGAGCAAACTAATCCAAAAGCAAGCATCCTTTAAAAAACCACTTTTCTGTTTGTACTTGAACTCTCTGGTGCTTCCCAGTGAGAAGCAGAACAGAAAGACAAACAGTTTGGTTTATACGTTATATTTCATTTCCTGAAATATTATTTATTCAGAAGGAGCATTCTTTCAAACATAGCTAGGGTTTTAGATACACATTTCACATTGTAGAAATATCTGTTTCTCTTACCAAAAAAAAAGATGCAAATATAAGATCATAACTATAATTGGAAATTGGAAAGCAATTTGGGAAATAAAAAAAATCGAAGAGAATATATTTAAAATGAAGAGTGCCAGGTAGGGAAAAGAAGAGAGTTTATGAAGGAAGGAGGTGCTCTAGCCTTGGTGTAGTGGTAGAGACTTGTGCTGGCAAAGACTGATAATGCTTTATAGCCTTTCACTGGGATCTCACTGTAACCTCGAAGCAAGCAGTTGCTAGGATGTACTTGCTAAAGATAAGAGCAAAATTGTGGAACAGAAAGGGGAAGCCCTGTAAGGCTGGCCTTGTGCTTCCCTGGAGAGGCTTACATACTTATAATGTACAGAAACTATAACCAGATCAGGAGAGACCTAATTACAGAGCTCAGAGATGTTAATGACACACAGAAATTTACATGCAGCTGAAAATATGAATATCTCTAAGCCAGCAGTCGCATCTCCACAGGGTTGGCTTCAGAACCTATGTTTTATAATCTGGGAGCTTTTTTTCTTTAAGGTGGAGCCTTTTAAGTAGTCAAAACCATCTATTTTTTACGTGAACAACACTAACAATAAACCTCTGTAAAATTGTATTGACCAAGACCTTTTTTTTTTTTTTCTAATTCCTTCTCTTATGCTCTGTCTGAATTGGGCTTGCAACAATAATTCCTCACATTTATCTTTCCATCTTTCAATCTCAAAATCCTATATCTGATTTGGACACAGCAATCTACAAAGCAATGAATACCCTCTTAATTTACTGAGACCTTTAAAGGACAAAATTACTGAATGCTTTTTCTTAGAGTTCTTATTAGGTACAAAGGAGGATTTTTTAATGCTTATATTTATTTATTTTACCAATTTGTGTAACACTGTGGTCGTGTAGCTGACTGACTTCCACATTCCTTGTTTCTCTTTAGCTTCAGGGAAACATGCCCTATATCTTTACCTGCAGTGGAGATAAGGAGTTGTCACAGCTGCTGTCCATGCAGTCCTCAAACCAGAGAGTACTGCAATAAATCCTATTTTATTTTATGGACAAATAAATGCTGAGGTAAAATATTCGAGGATCGTTGCTTGAATACTTGCCATAGCAGCGCTACTGTAATAACCACTATGACATTAATTTACTGCAATGTGCCGTAGGAAGAAGGAAGAAGGAGGGAGAAGGGCATTAAAAGAGAAAAATTACTATCCTTTGGATTTATTGGGATTGGCCTTCCTCATTTTCAGCCATCATTAGTTGATTAGGTGCTGATGACAGTATGGACAAGCGTGCTAGAATAGTTGGCTAAGAAAAGCCCTGAAGGTACTCTGTTAATTGAGATGATGTTCATATTGTACTTACTGAACATAACTGCAGACAGTGAAATAAGAGCTTAGTGTTGTGCAACAGACCACATGAACATTCACTCATTATCAGTCTGTAAAGGGGTGAAAACACTGCATATAGGCTACTGGTACTACAGGAAAAAGAGTTCATATTAAAACCTGGAGAAGACTATAGTGAGAAAATGTATTTTATCCAGCCTTCTGGGAGGTGTTGGGAAACCTGTCTAATGTTGTTCCATGGTTCCATTAGGGAAACATTATGGTATCAAAGGAACTGACAATTTACTTATGCCTTCATCTCATAAGAGCTATGCACCTGAACATTATGGAAGAGCCAGATTTGCTTACCCACTAGAAACTTAAATGTTACTGATAGTCCTTTGGTAATTATATTCCACATACTTAAAATTTTAAGGCAACTTGGAGAAAATAGCAAAGAAATGTAATTCAATAACTCTTTTAATCTTGTTTGTGAAAAGTTAGCATTATACATGAAGAGAGAAATGTGCCAACGTCTGCACAGAGCCTGAGATGCAATAGATACATGGAATCAACTAACATTTTGGTAACAATGGTAATGCTATTTCCAATGACTCCATAATGTTAAATATTTTTATATGGACATTAGCCTGCCTCTTGCTGTGGCCAGGGTGAATTTCAAACTTGGTACCTAGACAGTCACAGAAAAAAAAACTCTAAAATCTTCAGAATGCAATAGAGAGAAATTTAAAGGATCCTTTGAAATTTTAGACAAATCCACAACTTTTTTTTGAACCAATAGCCCTCTGAACATATTATGCTCAGAGCGAAATTACCCCTGTACTTGAAGCATTCTGCTCTCAATGTTCAAACCCAAAGAAACATTTTCAGAAAAGTGAGAAAATTAAATCTGGCCATTAGGGTGCCCATATTGAACACATCCAGTTCAAGGTAACAAATCCTCAGCAACATCAGAAACAGTTCACACAGAACTATGAAAATTCAGAAAACATAATGAGACATAATTCCTACTCATGAAGCTTTGGTATCAGCTCTGTTAAAGATAATTATTAGTATTTACTAACCTACTACGGTAGATCACTAAGGCCCAGTAGGGTAAACACCCAGCTCATGAGATTGTGGATGGCAAAACAGTTCTTCCTGACCCAAACAGAAACTTATCTCCTTTGGTCATTCAAGAGTCAGAAATGTCATTTTGCAACATATGTTAACAATATTTATATTCAGGTCAAAAAACCAGCCCAGAAGATTAGACTATGCCTATTAAGAACAGTGTACAGTGGACCAGAGAATAAGAAAACCCCACATTTTTGGACTTAGCTAGTGCTTCAAGTGCATTACTACACAGTCAAATAAGAAATTTCACACACAATCGGCTATCCACGCTCACAGATATTGTTGGCATCACTAATCTCCAGCCTAGTTGTATTATGAGATGTTATTAGCATTCACAGGCTTCTTCTACCATCAGATTCTTCTTACAGTAAATATGGTTCTATCTTTAATGTCCAGTGAGATAATAAATGCCTCCTTCTTTCAAACAACATCTGTTGTGACTTTGGCATTCAGCTCAGTGGAGGGGGGCTAGCGATTGATCACAGTATTGGATATCTAGATACAACATGGCAACATCTTCAGTAAAAGGCTTTGAAGTTCTAGCAAATAGACTGAGGTAGCCACAAGAAAAATGAAGAATATTTGAAGAGTAAAGATAAGGAATCAAGACATCCAAAAGAAACAAGAGATTCAGGATCAGAGACATGCAATACTCTCAAAAATGTTAGCACAAAAATATTCCCTTTAAAATACTCATCCAAGAAAACTCTAACAGGATCAGGCTTTTATAGTTCATGTTGTCTGTCTGTTTCTAAAATCATTGTGATTGTGGATTCATGTATTACTGTCATGGCAGTGACAGAGAACAGATCTGTTTAAAGTGCGCTTTACCAAGGCCTGTCAGCATTTGAACTAGAAGAGTGATAGATTTGACAGGTTTGGGAGATACTGTTTCCTGCCACTACCCGGGAGGGCTGACACCAGAAGCAGAAATACGCCAGGCCCAAGTTTTCCCCACATCTCGCTGCTGGCCAAGCACAGAAATGTTGCATAACTAAGGACAGGAAAATAATTAATGTTTAATGTGTAAATCAATCCCAGTGGAGACCAGTTGTTATCTGCAGAGTGGGAAAGCACAGAATGAGGTGGAGTGACACACAGGATAGTAGTGCCTGTGACAATGCCACAAGATTGGTGGAGACAAGACAAGGAGTAGGAAGTCTGTGCAAGTTTTATCTTTGTTACCAAATGCACTACTGTGAAATAAGGGTGAATAGGGTAGCAGCAGGAAATTCTGCACAAATAGCCATATCTTAACTTAGTAGAATTTAAATAATACTGCACTTCTTGTAAACAAACATGTTAAAATACTTCTTCTCTCACCTCAAATATAGAAAATCAGTTGGTCTAAAATCAGAAAAAAATCTCCCAGTCTGAGTTAGGTTTGTTACACAAGAATTACAGTAGGAAGACTTGCATCTTAAGAACAGCCTACAAAAGTAATATTGTTACAAGGTACTGGTTGCTTGCAATATGGGGTCCTTTGGAAGGACAAATTTGATCTCCTAGTTGTGAGGTTCTCTAAAAGTATCTTTTACAGCTGAAACTCAGTCTTCCTTTCCTCCCTGGGACACTGAAGACACATCACAGAACCACGTCTACTTAGGCATTGTGCAAAGCCTTTCACTCCCAAAAATGTGGAAGGGCCCAAATAAATCCTTTGCGACATGTTTGTACTGCTTCTATCCCTTTCCTCAGCAGCTATAAAACCACTGTACTCACCCTTTGCACCCAGAGGGTACGTGGTCAACCCCACATGCCAGGGATGCTGAGTATAGGACAGCTTTTCCCCTGCCCACTGTTCCTCATCTACTGCCTTTGCTCCAAAGCTCTTTGTTCTTCCAGACTCCGCACAGCTGACTGACACACTCGGTCTCCCTCCTTCACACCTTGAATTTTCCAAGATGTCCCTTATTTTCCCACATAACCTTGCTGTACCTTCACTGTCTCTGACAGGTTATTCTCTCTCCAGGTCTCATATCAGTCAGCTTCGGTCCCTTAACATGGTCTCATCTTACTAAACTGCTTTACTCAAATCTCTGTAAAGTCATAGATCTTGAATTGTTGTATTCCATATATGCATATGTGTCTTGCCAAACTCTCACTCTTTATCCTCAAGTAAAGCCAGATCTTATCTCATCCCGTACAAGTCCCTCTTACCACACCTCCACCCAAACTTAGTCCGATTGCTGCCCACTACAGTGAGAAGCAGCTGCTGCTTCACTCTACACCTACTCAGAGGGGCTGCTACTCCAGTCTGCCAACCCGAATATCACAGAGAGGGCTCTACCTTGCTGCAGCCCCTTCATTCAGCATTACTTTCATTACCATGACTCTTGGTCCTCCCACACACCATTGCAGAACCTTCTCTCCACACCAACAGACGCACTGGAGTGTGGCATCAGGCTTGCAGCCTCTCGCTGATAAGCAGATGGAGCTTCAGTCTAAACAGTTCTTCCATTACAGCATCATGCTGAGCAACTGAGACAAGCATTAGCCAGTGCCACAGGAAGAGAACAGGATCCATTTTTCAGAACAGTGGGTGAGAACTGATTTTTTTTTCCCCCACCCCTTTAAGGGGTTCTGCATTTAAAGCAAAGAAAATATAGGAAGTGTTTATAAGGGAAATGAAAATGAGCAATATCCTTGTAGTTAATTATATACACCCAAACTTACTTAGTCATTTTATTTGTTGTTTTTTAATCTATGTAATAGATGTACACCAACCTGGTTCCGCAAATGACCAGGTGCCTTGGGAGTGATGAAATTTAAGCTGAATTTCTCATAACGCAATTTAAGATGTGCTAGAGCCATTGGAAAGGGTATTAAGAACATTTCTCAGGACTCTAGCACCTATGAAGCAGTTCAGTTACACAGCAGAGTGCTTTATCTTCCTTCCCCAAGCCTGAGAGATAAGATTAAAACATGGGTACCATTATTGCAGAAACCACCTTGGCATCAAGAAATCTAACGAACAGTATGTGTCAGTGTGTGATGTTATTCAACTCAGCTGCAGCCCACACTCAATTAATTCACCTTCTCAGCACTTCCCTAACAGTTAATATTGGACAGTAAAATGGCACCTGAGTTTCTTGTCTTCAGGTTGGTAAGAGAAAAGGCCAGGGGCCAGAAAACCTATTCTTTTATTCTCTTCATCGAGGAGATGAAAAAAGATGAGTCTCTTGGGGAAGGGGGGAAGTTAATTAAGAAAATCTTCAAAGTGCTTAATTTTGCTACACATAAGTCTGTCTATACAGTTCTTAGAAGAGGTTTGATCACTAGCAAAACAAACCATGATGGATTCATATGCAACCTCATCAAAACAGGCAGAAGGATACAGAGAATTGTATCACTGCTTCCCTATGCTATGCTTGATGTCAAGAGAAAGATGAGCTTGCTTTCCCCTCAGAGAGAATGACCACAGTCTTCAATATTTTCAAAATCTCGTTACATGCTCTTCTTATCCAGGTGACCACCACTTCGTAACGCTCCTGTAAAATGGAAATGAAGCTGTCCTGTCCCTTTAATGCTTTCAGAGGAAATGAGGCCAACTTAGTCACTGAACACAGGCTCAGTAAAGATTGTTTTAGGATAGCGGAAGACACAGTTAAGTCTAAAAGAGGAGATGAGATTACGGGGATTTATGGGCAGAATTGACAAAAACTGTGGCGGGAAGGAAGCAGTGAAGAGATTATGGGTAGGGCCTAGGGAGACCTACCGTAGTCAAGTATCAGACTACAGAGGAGAAACTATAAAAAGATATAAACCCAAAGACATAAGAAAAATACATCATTATCTCTCCAAAACTGTACCTTGCTGAGTAACTTATCTCAGATAGCATTCCCAAACAGTTTAGGGAGACTGGCTGTTTGACAGATTTTGATTTCATTGCAGTGTTTGTATTTTGTGAAAGAATAAAATTTTTTCTATACATTTTTGCTACAACTGTCTTCCCTGATTTTTCTAAGAACTCAACAGACCAGGTGTCAATCAAACCTTCTAGTACCAACCACTATGTAGCAGAACATATTTTGCCTCTCTTTTCTTGTTGTTTTGGTTTGGTTTGTATTTTGGTTCTCTTCTTATTTTCCATTAAGTATTTCCAGACTGGGACTCTAAACCTTTAGGAAATATCCTGAGCAGAGGCTATAAAAACAACTGATAGTGTATCACAATATTCATCATTTCTGCAGCACTTGTCCAACTACTAAGCCAACAAATACTTTTAAAACGACAATAGATTGGGATTTTTAGGGTTTTTTTCAGCAAGCAGGATATACAGATCATGAACTTTGAAAAGGAGCACCAAATGTTCTTTATTTCCTTTATTGATGGCTATTTTTAAATAGCCACAACAACAGAGGATCAAATAGTTGTAAATAACAATCGCTGATTCAGCTCATGTGTTTTTATTTTCACAGGTAGTTTATGAACATATTCTGAAATCTATTACATGTTCACAGTTTTTAAGCATTTACAGCAGTTTTTTGGGGAAAAGACTAGGGTAAAATTGTAGTAGGAAGGAAATAGTGAAGGACTGGTATAGAGACAAGCTGGGGTGGAAAAAAGAGAACAGGCATTTCAGCTGAGCAAATGTTGTGATCTAGTGACCACATGGCCACCCAAGAGCCAGGGCTGGCAAATATCAGGAGAAACGAAGGGCTGGGGTCACGATGGGCTGAGAAGGGACTGTCAAACTGTTACTGCTCCCAAGGGAATTGCCACTGCCAGGGCTGGTAGGGTTTGTGTTCTTTCTACTTGTTCTCCTGTGACATCTTACTGCTCCAGAGTAACACCTGCTAAATAGAAATTCCTCTGCCCAGCTCTCTTGGACAACGCTACCCCACGCTAAAATGTGAAAAACTGCTGATACTTCCAAGTGGGTTTTTTTCAGACAAGGATTAATCAACCATATAATTATAATAATCATAATAGCAAATTCAACTTGGCGACTGCTTGTAAAAGTTGTTGGAAAAATACACACTGGTTTTGGTTGATCTTTAGAATTTGGAAATTAATGCACAGATTCAACATTTTTTATAGAAATAGGTTTCTGATGTAGTTAAATGTTAGGGACAAAGTTCTGCTGTGACTTGCATTTTCCTAAAAGAAAAAATTGACAAAGTTAACTATTTCAGTAAAAAATTTACAACAGATAATAACATCTATTAGAGGACAGTGTACAAACAAAGTGAAGAAAGGTATGATACTATCCCTTAGGACAGAGTTCTGTAGTATTTTTGAGACAAAATATAACCATATAGAAAGAAATTGTCATTGTAAAGATTAATTATCCTGAATATTCTTGGGAACTTATTTCTTCACACAGCTAAGAACTAGAGGAAGGAGAACTAAGCACTGAACAAAAAAAACCTAGAACCTATATGAAGTAGATACCTAAATAAATTCAGTAACATATAGGTATTTTACAATGACTGTTTGCTTTATAGAAATAGCAAAATAGGTTTGGCCCATGAAAATTCTCTATGTTCCTCTTCTGCAACACAGAAAAATATCAGTTTTCATATATCTCTACTCATACTGCAAGAGGGAATCCTGTGAGCTGTAGGAGCAGAGAAAGAAAACAATGAATACAGGTTCCCATTACAAATCACATCTCTCTCTTTACTCTGGGCTCAGTTAAGGAGCTCTTCTATTTATTGTACAGCTTGTGTGATGATTGTCCACATACTGTCCTGCAGAATCTGATATGGAATCAGGACAGAGCTCACTTCTAGATGTCTCTGGCACATCTCAACAGTCTCCCTCCTTCTGTGAAATGCCCTGCCTAGACTGTCACTCAAGCAAGCCTGAAGGGCAGTCGGGGCATGGCACTGCTTACTTGTGACGTGCTGTCAAATATTCATTTAGGTGGGTCAAGATAACTTTCTCAGGAACAGCCTAGGAGCTGGAGCAGCACAGGCTGCACGAGTGCAGCTGCGCCTCAGGGCAGGCCCAGGTAGTCAGGTGCAGCCAGCTGCATCCCAGCTGTGCGTGCGTGTGGAGCCACACAGCTGGAATCCAGCCAGCAGCAGCTTGGAAGCTGCATCACCACAGCAGCACAAGACTGAAGCAGAGATGGCATGAGCATGGCAGAGCTGCCCATGGGCATGTGGTTAATCCAGCTGGCTGAATACGCTCATGTGCCTGGAAACAGCCAAATGGCTGTGTGCCTCACTGAAATCAGGGCTAAAATTTGGGCTCTTTTGTTTTAAAAAACCTTTTCTTTTTTAGAACTGCTGCTTTAGGGAACCAATGGTACCCAGACATAAAGTAATAAGAACCTATGACAAGAATAATTATAACGTTATGAAAAACACAGAAAGAAGGAGGGGAAAAAAAAGCCAAAATGATCATAATCTTAGAGAAATACACATTTACCAAGTAAATAATAGGGGTTTCTGAAAGTCTCAAATAATTAACACAAATCTAAACCCTCTGGTGTTCATTCTCAGGAGAGACATTTGAGACAGATACACCCAAGAGAATGCAACTGATGAAAAGGAAAATATTCCAATCTTCTGGCTAAACAATGTGCTTTGTGAAGATTTTTATTAATAATTTTAAACACAAAATTAAAATAAATTTATAATTGCTTCATGATGCTCAGATACCAAGGTGATAAGAACATTTTAAACATCATACCAAACTCTAGAAAATTCAAAGTTAATGTTGATGGACCACAGTTTATAGACCTATTATCCTCATTACTATTAACAGTAATGTCTAATAGCCATGCTGCAGCTCTGGAAATACTTTCAGAAGTAACATCGTGAACCTGAACTCAAAGAGAATGTTCACATAGACTAGATCATTTTATGAAGATGAAGGGCTATACACTGCTCTGCTTTTGTTCTAGAGATCCCAAAGAATTAAAATCAAAGAAGGTTTTATGGTTTTTTAACTTTTTTTACCCTTTCGCTTGTTCTGTTAGTATTTTCTAACAAGCACTGAACTAATCTTTCACAGCACTACATTTATGCAGGATCTTGAGTCACAAACCTACTATGAACTCCAGCCACCTCCAAAGTGAAGGGTGACAAGAAGGGACTACAGTTCAGACTAGGAAGTGAAGCATATCCCATTTCATGGAGGCTACATGGAAATGCTACAAAACGATCACATTTTTATTCAGCAGCCTGAATTAATGTACTGTCAGCACTAACTACAACAAACCCTCTCCCGTAGAATTTTCTCACATCTTGCTCCACTATACGTGGGACAAACAAACTAAAACTTGCATTATTAATTGCACAGACAATAACTTAAAACCAACTACACCTTAAGATCCTAAATGTCTTTTCCAGCCTAAAGGATTCATTTGGATCCATCTGGTGCAGCTTTTCATTCTGAAAAGTCTGTGGTCAAGACTCTTCATTTACCTGTGCAATTACCAGGCACAGGTGACTGGGCTGACAGGTGCCTTTGAGGTCACCCTCAGCCCACAGCTGCTTTCAGCAGCCCCTCTCTCTCAAGTTGTGGTAACCACAGGCCAGATGCAGCCCAGAATCTGGATATCAGATCTTCAATGCAATTCTAAAGTGCTTTTAAACTTAACCATTTGCTACACTCACTGCGCTAGTTCACATCTCACTGGCTGCCTTGAAATTTTCTCACCCATTTCCCGGACAGCTCTGTGCCAGGCTGGGAGAGAGCTGGAAGAGCCCCAAGCCTTGGCTTCACCTCCTTCAGGGCTGGTACACAGCAGACTGCCCTGGAGAAAGTATTTTGGAGCATGACACTCACATTTCCAGAAGCCACCTCAGAGCTCCACTCCCTAAGAATATGCAGATGTCATATACCGTTCTATTAAAAAACAGTTACAGCTACATATTTATTTCCTGGCAGCCAGAACACAATTGCATTTTGAAATAATAAATTCTTCCAGGAAACAAAACATCCACCCAACTTTAACTCCAAATGCAAACGCCGCTCTCACAGAAGCCCATAGAGAGTTTTGGCACTTGTTTCTCCAACAATAAGATCAGGCTGCCTGCCTGGATCTCCCAAGTCCCAGAACTCTACATTATGTCATTATTATTATTTTTCAGAAGCCTGAGAAATGTGCTAGGCACATCCCCATAGAGATAAAAGGCCATAATCTTGAAAAAATATGGAAGGCTTATCCTGCTTCCACACTGCCTTTTAGATAGTTTAGGAACTAAGCAGGTGTCTCATATCAAACTTATGCATGAAGTCAAAATATCCAACCCTACCCCAGTTCTTATATTTATATTTTCTTTCAGACCTGTATTAAGTTCCTTTTTGAAGCACATTCTCTTGCAGTAGAACAATATTTGTTTATATATTTACATATGCGAATAAGATGCTGCAGGCTGTGATAGGTTCTCTCTAATTTTAGGGATTTTTCTTGAATTGTTTACCAAGAAGTTATAGTTACAACATGTGAGGTGGCAGTTACTAATGGACTAGAACTACATTATTGCAGTGAATGGCAGAGTAAAAAGGTGTATAAAACATGCATAAATGTTGGGGCATTTGTCACTACTTCCTAACACTGCAGCAAAATTCAATATTTTCTTCTACAGTTTTCTGACATAATTTTCAGTCTTCCATGAATATGAGTGTATAAACTGTGTATGTAAACAATTTAATACATTACACTTACAGCAGCTAAAGAATCTGTGCAAAGTACTGCCACATCCTGAAACGAAAACCAGACTCACTTCTATCTGAAAAATACTGAATGCAAGCTTTAAAACTGCAGATGTATTTTAAACAAAAACAATAAATTACTACACAGATAGTAGCCATGTATAAAAGTACTCCTGGCACGACAGCTTAACAAGTCAGAACATTAAACATCTCAATATCCATGTGAGATAAATGTCATCTTCCTACTAGAAATGAGTAGAGAAATATTTTGTTCCTGTTGAGGAAGTGTAGAACCTTATCATGAAGTCCTGGCCTCAGCTCTGGAGTGAAAACCTCTGCCACTACTTCAGGTGTAAAGATTAGTGTTTTGGAGCTCCTGGAAAAGCCAGAGGACACCCTCACCAAGGGCCAGCTTTGCACCAGGCCTACTTGACCTCTTCCAAATGCAACAAAAAATGGCAAGGTCTGTTGAATGACAGACTGTACAAACACAACTGTTTTGGAATGTTTAAAAGGGTGACTGATGTTCTTAAATTGCACTGATTCATCCCAAGGTTCACCACAATGATTTATTGTGATAACAACAGATCCGTACTAAAAATGTCTGAAGTTTGGGAGATGTGAGGCTTTGTCATTATGCTTACCTGCTTTATCAATAGCTGAAGTTCTTCTAGATCAATTTTTACTTTGTTTTTTCTGCATTTCACCCCATGCTGTGCTGGGAATTGGTTGAATTACACACTTAACAAAAAAAAAAATCAAGAATGGTTACACAAAAATATCTAAAGACAAAATGCAAAATTTTTCAGCGTCATCATTAAAAATCCTCCTTTTTTTCTTTCCTTTGAATATTGGCAGTCTAACACATGGTCCCTGTCAAGCAATACAAGAAGAAAATTCAGAAAATTCATAGTTTTCAATCTTTGAAACACATTTGCATACAAAGTGTATCGTTAAGGGAAAATAACTTGGCAGTGTCAGTGGCTGACACAATAGAAGCTTTATCACACTTCTTCTGCACATCTAAAAACATTGCCAAGCACTTTAGAATTTAACAGTATTTAACATTTATGAAAGAAAGGCAAGAGTTTAAAATGCTTGGGATACCTGGTTCCTGTGTATTGCGATACTGCATATATTTTCCCTTCATTTCATGATTTTTTCACCTGAGAAAAAAGAAAATATATCAGGTGAACTGTGACTTCTGCAAGATACTGTCTCCTTACTGCAGGCTGCAAGTATTGGAACATAAGGTACATATTTCCCCGAAGAAGTTAGTGTCGTTGTTTGTAAAGTACCTATTTCTGGAACCACAAACACTCCTTCAGTTTGCCTTCTCCAGTGAAAACAGTGATTTTGTGACCAGCAAGATTGTATTTAGAACTCCAAAACACTGATAGGCTTTTGGTCTCATATTTAAAAAAAAAAAACCCCAACAGCTAAACCTTTAATTTCTATACACAGAGTTGTCCCCAGGAAGACACAACATCCTTTACAGTCAACAATGATCATACGTATACAATCTCAGTAGATGGTATAAGACTAAAAAAAGCAGGTTTTCTTTTCTAAGTTTCAAATACTGTGCTTGATTATTAATGTTATCATTCTTCTTACATAAGGAAAACAGAGTTAAATCCTTTTTGTTATTTTTCACTCTATTATAAATACATCAGAAATCGACATCTTGTACTTCATTTTTGCTTTGTGAACCTACTAAGGATGTAATTATTTCTTTATTGTTATAATTTTGAACTAATGGCTTGGATGATACTTACACTAATAAATATAATAAAAATAAAGGTTTCTTTTAATTTACATTTGAATTCTCACATCCCTTTAAAATTATGACACCAAAAAATGTAGGAGCTAGAATTGATAGAGATTTTCAGCTGTTGTTAAAGGACAAAAAACCCCCAATGTACTGGCTTAACTTAAAAAAAAAAAAAAAAAAAAAAAATCAAATACGACCATTCTAAGTTTCCCTAATGAATATGTTTGCAAAACTATGAATTCCCTTCTAACTTAAACTTGAATTTTTTTTATCTTGTGGAAAAAATTATTTGCCAAATCCTACTTGTTCATAGTGTTTCTCTGGTTTTAGGTCAGCATTCTTATTGGAGTTCTGTGTACTACACAGGCAGATCAATAACCTTTATGGGCCAGATTTGGATTAACAAAACCAGGTACAACTCTGCTAAAGTTAAATGGATTGTCCCTGCTTACACCAATGATAAAATTGGCTTTTTATGTTGCATTAAAAAAAAGAGAAAATGGAAGCGCTAACAATGGTTTAAATTTGCCATGCTTCATATATAGTTTATCTTAAAACATCTACTTTTGGTTCTTAATTGTAATGGTGTTCTGTAAAGAAACACGACCTTACAGGGCATTTTCAGGAATAGAACAGTCTATATATTAAAAGGCAGCAAATGATTCATAACTGCTTAGCGGTCAGGCCTGTGGGGCCATGCTTCCCATGTGAAATTTTTTTCTGCATTGCAAACTCTTACATTAAATTGTGATAAATGAAGAGCGGAGGCTATTCATACAAATCAATGACTTTAGTGTATGTGTCATTAGCCTGAGAGATGCAGGCAGCGGTCACTACTATAAATCATGTGATGATCTGCTGTCTGCGACTCGATGCAAGCAAGCAGATGCATTAGGAAGGTTAAAGAATGAAATTAATCTGTGCATTTCCCTTTCTTTTTTTTTTCCTTTAGTCACCTGGTCATACGGAAAGAATTAAAATCACATGATCCAAAGTTAAACTAGCTACAGAACAGTAAGTTGGCTAAGTTAGATGTCACCTTTCAACTTAAAGTTAATTAAATATTAATGGGATTAATTTATTCATCATCACATGAAAAGTAAAATATATAGAATAGGTAAAATCCACCAGTGCTCCTCACACAGGAGTCGATATTATTAATTGCTTTTAATGCAGACTGTGGCACGAGACCACGTGTAAAAGATCAAGCACACTGCAAAATGTGCTCTGATACTTTTAAGTGCAGCATATTTCTTTCTTCACATTTTATAAATCCAGTGTTTAGTAACCCATGGCCATGCTCCTCATACCAGTAACTTGGAGTGGGTTATGAATATGAGTCAGGTTGAATGTATTACTGATGATGGAATACATTCTGAGATATCTGTGACTGGGAGTGTTAATGGTGAGAGTGTGCAAAAGGGGTCAGGGACAGTAAAAAGAGATATGGACAATATAATTTTAAAACTGGAATTAATGAATTTGGGAAGGCCATATTTGATATAAATGTTAGGCCAAAGCCTTCAGTCTTTACTCAATACTTATTCAGGCAAAACACCCACTGACTTCAGTGACAGATTTCCTGGGATGAGAACTAAATTTGCCCCAGGAGTCAGATTGCCCCTTTCTTTTTTACAGAAGCAGAAATTGGGAAGATCATGCAGGAATCTTAGCCCCTCCTGCATCTGTGTGGACCCTGTGGGGGATTATACACATCTCCTTCTTGTGGCTCCACCACTTCCCCTTTGCAGTTTAACACCACTTAGCAAGGAACAAGTCAATATGTCACAGAGCAGAGGCACTGAGCCGGAGTCATGCCCAGGACTAAACACTCAACATGCTACTCTGGAGTGCTGCAGGGCTCCCAAAGTCCAGCAGTGCTTGGGAAGGACTCCAGGATTTGGCCTCTTATGACTTGTCCAGCCTGTGATAAGGAATCCTGAAAAGGGTTTGAAGACTCTGCTTTGAGCCAGCAGTTGACTCTGGGCACAATCAAGTATGAAAGCAAATTAATGACAGAAGGGGCAGCATTTCAAAGGCGATTGAAGCAGTCCATGGGCATAAAACAGTGCAGAACACCTTTGTGCTTATGAAGGGCACTATAAATCAATAAAGTATAAGTTAGCCTGGACAGTGATAAGATAAGTATTGCATGTGCTTAATTCACTTAGCTATCCTTCCGAAAAAGATAATACATTCAATGTAGACATATTTCAATTGAATTGATAGTAGATCTGGATTGAGCAAGCCTAGAGACTGAATTACCTTTATCCATCCCAGCAAGAATAAGGATGAACTTGCAAGCAAAATCAATGTCAGAAAGGTCTTACTGCCTCTTACAACAGCATACCTACTATCATTTATATTGAAATACACAAAAATTATTAATAATTATTAAAAATAGACATCCATCCTGGTAGCAAACAAACTTACAGCAGGTTAAGAACAAATAAAATTAATTTAGATTCTTAAATCCTTCAAACACAAGAAAGAAAGCACAAAATCTGTTTTATATAATTGCTCAAAACCTACAAAAATTATTATTTAACTAAAGTTTTCAAATAAAGGTGGGGAAGAATTGCAGGCAGTGGATTTAAAATGACTCAGAGCTGTTTCCCCCAGTAAAGCCAGTCTCTTGTGTATTGTTCCACTGTAACTTAATTGCAACATCGACTTCATATGTATTTATTTATATTTGGTAGCATTAAGTTTAGGGCACATATCACACACATATTTTAAGTTAATTTTCCCTACCAGCACTTGGTTCTCCAGTTGATCCCATCTAGTCATCAGAGTTGTTATTTTATGTCTAGAGCAGTGATTGAAGTCTATTGTAAATCACACAAAGAAATTTCAATCTGGGACCTTTTAAATATTCTAAACTCTGTATTGCAGCTCAGCTTCTACCAGCTGCCTAAGCTGGGGCTGATCATACTTTCTTTGGAGAAGCTGGCCTATGTTGCAGGCTGCAGAACTTCATTAGAAACATTTCTTTCTTTCCCAGTGCAAATTCAGTGATTTTAGGAATTCACATCATATTTGCTGCTGAATTTCCTGTAAAGTTCCGCTTCTGCCCATTCCTGAAGCAAGGAAGAGCTGTATTTTAAACCCAAATGAAGGGAGCCATGATGAAAAATAAGACATGGCTGCCCGTCTTAAAATGCAATTGATTTTTTCAAATTTTTTACTATAATTGCATTTTAGGAAGCAGAGGAGAATCCTGAAAAAGTTTGGTATCAACTTGTAAAAGTCACTCTCCATGACCATCTGAATATGAAATAAAAAGTTTAAAATATTGTGCGGATGAAAATGCTCCTTCCTTTTGGAGCAAATCCATGCTTCCTTTCCAGTGACTAACTCCTGGTTTTTATAACACGTCACTTTTGAGTCAATGCCAAAAAAAGAGGTAAAGGCTCTTTGCAGTCAGTTGGTAGTTTTATACTGTAGGTTTAAATTGCAGGTCAACAGGAAACCTGGGTTTAATTTTTAAGTGTTACATTAAGAAAATAAAATATTTCTTACAAAATCAGCTACTTTACTGGAATGCTTCACACCATACCCAGTTATTTGCCTGTTTTAGGGGTAGTTGGGGAATGCACATCATATTACATGACTGAGTCAGGTTCCTTTCACAACCATAGCACGACTCACCCGGTGCCTTGGTATTTCCTCAGAACAACTGCTTGTTTCCAGGTCCTGCCTCACACTGGACTCCATCATGCTGGATGCTGATTGCCCTCCTTTCCAATTAGCTTCCAAGTGAAGGCACTCCAGAGCTCACAGAATTAGCTCAGCTCCCTACACGTGGCCCAGAGGCTCCTCAGTCCTCCTGTGAGTGTCAGGACTGCTGATGTAAGGGTAGGAGTCAGAGCCAAGCCCTTAACCAGCAATTATGGCTCCCTGAAGTTACAAGAACCCTTTTTAGGGCTAAAAGGGCAAGAACTTGTTGATGTCCCTTTACACTGGTGGGGTCTGAAGGCCATGAGCCAGTGCTGGCATTGCTAACCAAAGGTTTTAGTGGCAGGTCACATCCAGAACCTGGACGGCTGCGGGAGGAGGGCAAGGCAGACCCCTGGGCTTGCTGAATCTCCCAATTACTACACAAAGGACTAAACACAGGGTCGTGGATAAAAGTGAATAAATGTTTCTAAATTCTTATCTTAAACACTCTTAAGCTTAAAGCTATTTAATTGAGGATTTAAAAGCATGTATGCTTTATGAAGCTGGGGCTACCTGCTTCATTCTCTTGCTCTTATTTTTGCTTTTATCCTTTTAGTCTTGAAGAAGCCTAATTAGAAGCTTGAACAGGGCTCTCTCTCCCTGCCCTTAAATCAGTAATTGGCTTCAGTGCAGAGACTGTCAGGAAATTAACACATCACAACATGACAGCTGTTAATTTTTTCTCCTTATTTGTCATATGAATCACTGCTGATTTGCCAGAGTGCATAACAAATTAGTGGTCTGTAATCAGCGGCCTCTCTCCTGTGTGCAGCACCTACTTGTTTTTCCCCTTTTCTCCTGAAGTCCATTACTTCATTGCTTCAGCAGGAATGACTGTTGCTAGGTGTGTCATTGTCAATAAATCAGAATAAGCAGATGCTAAAAGCACAAGAAGCTCTTTAAAGTTTGATGAAGGCTTTTAGTTACATTTTTAAACTTACACTTGGAACTGGATTTTTTTTTTTTTTAAATTGTCACTCCCTGGCATAATATACTGTCAAGTCTTCGGGTATCATCTAAAGCTTCGCATCCTTCACAATGTTGAGCTGAAAATGTGATTTGCAAAAATTAAAAGAAGATATTTTCATGAAGACAATTTTTAAAATGTTAAGGCCTCCTGTGACCCCCACATCAATAAATAACAATTAGACACAATGCACAGTGAGATTTTCCTCTTGCCTTGAGTTATATTTACTGTATTTTTGTATAATAAACTCTATTTAATATGAGTCAGCATGCTCCACACATCAACAGAACTGTATGTAGAAAAAAAGCCTTAAGTGCAAATAGAAACCCACAAAATTTGGGAAAAAAAAAGAGTAAAATTCTATTCTCTCATTGGTGCAATTAATCTGAGCATTTTTCGCCACCTTTTTTTTGTCTAGTTTTACAAATTATGATCTATATAAAGAAGGCCATGAGAACAATATGCAATACTGTGCAAAAGCTGGAACACTTCTTCCCATATCTCTGAGCTGTGCTGAGAACTGTTGTTCAGGTGACAGTTTAAGAGGTCTGCAACTGGCTGGTGTTCTCATAAAATTGGAAACGTTTTGGAAATATGAACTGGAAAGATTGAACCCTAAATTGCCTGATGCATATAGCTGCAAAGATCCATTATGTATTCAGTATCTTGTGTCTCAGACAAATTTAAAAAAACCCAGGAATGTGATATATTTCTTTAGCAAAAGGACCAAGTATGGACCCTGTCATATGTTTCCTAATTTGTATGGAAACATGCTTAAAGCACAAGTTCCCTATAATTTTTTTTAGTGTTCATAAAAGAGTTTTTTTTTTTTTTTACTTCACCTAACCAGAATAAACTACTAGCAATCCAGAACAGTGGAAAACAAGGAACCTATGCTCTGAAGTGAAATGCTGCACAATCCTTTGTATACATCACACATTTTTCTCAAGACTCAAAACACTCTACCTTCTCCTCCAGAAAGACATGGGAGAACAAAAAAATTATTCTAAGCTTGACATGGTACCTGAAGGCTGGGTGTTCCTGAGGAAGTGCTGCTTCATGGAACTCTGCTGTGAGCAAGGCCATCTTCACACCAGGAGGCAGGAGGGGATCCCAACCCTCTGAGGTCACGCCTGTGAGGCACTGGCCCTGAGCCAGCAAAGCACTTACACACCTGCCTTGCTTTTAAGGTGAGCACGTTTTAAGTGTCTCAGACACAAAGTGCTCAGTGTCTTACAGGGCTCCATGCATCTGTATATGACTGAGATTTATTTTGTGATTCACAGACATCACACAATGCACTCCTATTCTGCCTCCATAGCTACTATGGTGATTTTCAATGAGACTACTTGACAATTATAATTTAAACATTTCGAAGTCTCTTCAGAGGAATCTTCCCTCAAGTTAATTGGTGTTTTGTATTGATCTGTTTGTACAAATATGAAATGGTTGTTAAAATTGTTATTTCATATACAATGTATAAACCCATTCAAAATTTTGTATTAAATGGTTATTTATATAATGTATATATGTATAAAATTTTATTAAAATGGTTATTTTAATGACAATTATTATTTTTAAAATCTGAGGACTTGAATTGTTTGTCAGCATTACATGTATTTTCTGCTATGATTTCTGTTTTATAAATCAATGAAAGTTTAACTTCTTGTAAAGTTTAAGAAAAAAGAGCCTTGATATTTACATTCTTAAATACAACTTGAGGGTTTTTTTTAAAAAATATAAATTTTAGGTTTTTTCAGTAAGAAAAAGCAACGTATTTCAGAAATTCTCTTTTGCTGTTCAGTCTTAATAAAAATCTTCTTAGTGTACAATATAAATTTTCCATTTGCTCTGTTATGCCACGCTTTAAAAACACAGCCTTAATTTTTTATTTACATTACAGAATCAGTTACCCTGAAAAGACCTGAAATTAGCAATTATGAAGAGTGTGCAGTACAGGGCAACTCTCCCAGCCTTTTTGAAATGCCACTACAAAGTAAATCTCCATACTGACTAAAAGGAGTTCCTTGACCTGCTGTAGTACCAAGGCACACAGGGACTGTCTCAGGCATCCTGAAGTCTTTAATAGGGTGTCTGGAGCAGACAGCCTTTGTGCAGAAAGGTCACCACTGAACACTGTTTACTGAGACTATAAATACTATTTTTTTAGCCTAACCAGATTCTACATGTAAAAAGCAGTACTAAGAAAATTATGGTGAACCAACATGTGTTTCAGAATCCAGATTTTTAAAAATCCTTTTCAGGAACCCCTGAGAAAAAGCCAAAAAAATCAACCAAGAACAAAAACGTAAAACCACAAGTCCAAGTCACAGAGAAACACTGAATGACACTGACTTACCTACAGGTTTTCAAGCTCCCTGTCATGAGGAAAATAATTGTACGACACCCAACAAATGTTAGATCACTGTGTAGATGTGCTACACTCATTTGCTCATCTCACTGCTTTATCAGCACTTCTGGATGTATCATCCCCAAAATATGCCATCACTGATTAAAATTCAGAGCAGAGCAAATATCAATTGAGTCTGGTCAGAAAAGGAAAGAGTTGGCAGGTTACAGACAATGGCCAGCTATGTTTTGCTATGCATTTCTGGTATGGGGTTATTTTAGGGTGAAACCCTAAAATTTCCATTAGGCCACTCTTGTTAGCAACACTTGCTTAAGTGGTGAAGAATTAAATGGCCAATGTTTATTTGCAATTCACTGGCTGACCAGTGTGTTGCTGTTTAATAAATAAAAAGCAGGGGGAATTGAAGTACAGTAGTCTTGATATTTATTATTAAACTTCCTTCCTGTCCCCAATATTTCGGGAGCCTGTTATTAGTGGTCTCAGAGTGATAAAACAATGGATTTGCCAGCAACTATATATACCCCATAAACCAGCATGTACATTTAAATAAAGTGATGAGATGTTCTTAAGGGGAATTGACAACAATTTTACTGGGAAATTTTACTGGAAATTTTACTGGGACATCTCCAGTCACCACTGTTTCCATTATTATGAATCCTGAGAGAGATTCCTTCAAAAGTTCTGAAAATCTGCACAAGTTAAAAAAAATATAAATACATTTAGCAAAATATGCCCATGCAAAAGGCTTTAAAGTAGGAATTTTTCCCTAAGGGATGTAGAAAGGGAATAGACAGGAATTATTTTCTATTAATACTCAAAAATTCCAAGAGTCACACCAAAACACTAAAAAGAATCATTATGCTGATTTACTAAGACATATAAACTTACATTCTAGCTCCCTGGGTATCCAGCATGAGGCCTTAAAGAAGCCTTAAGGAATACATGTAATTAGTTCTATGTTCCTTAGCCTTAATTTTTTTCTCCTTTCCCATTCATCCTTTCTAAAATTTCCACAATAAATATTTTCAATAACTTTTATGAAATAATATTTTAACGCTGTTTTTCAGGCAATGTTTTTTAAAAGACGAGTGAGGAGGACTTGAGGTATGATTTTAGGAATGTTTATTACACGGAAAAAGGAAGAGTCTCCCCAGACTGAGGAACTGGGTTTATATCAAGACTTGCTATATTAATGTGTAAAATCTTAGCAGTGTTTCACCCTTCTGAAAAAGTAAGGGTCAGAAGCAAAAGAGGAAAAAAAAGAAAGGATTTAGTTCCTTTTTTTAATATTGCTATATAAAAATATTCACCTTTTTTATTAAAGTTCTTTGATGGCCGTGAGAAATACACCTGCAAGGATAACTATCTGCTGTCTAATACACTGAATTAACAGCAGTCTAATCTTATCTAGTGACTACTGGCAATTAGTACCAGGAGAACAAATTAGAAGCTGTTTTGTATATCAGATCATCACAGCATTTCAAAACACCTTTTCTGTTTAACAAACATTTCTTCATATCTTATGGTATGCTGAAATATCTTTAATTACAGCACCATTAATTTGTAAAAGTCATATTGTCCATCTGGGGTCCTCCGAATATGGAAGAGTATTAGCAAAATTGTAGAACAGTATTAACACCTGTCAGAATGCAAAAGGCTGGCTCAGCCTTCAATTAAAGCAATGATGAATATCTCTTTCTGTCACAGGTTTTTTTTAAGGCATAATGCAAAATCTCAGCTCTGAGGCCTTCAATGAGCAAAGCCCATTGAAGGAAGCCAAACAGTGGAGGGAAGACTGCAGAAAGGTGGTGTAAAAATTAAATCAGACGAAGGTGGAAGCAGTTTCTAGGGGTTTAGTACCACAATAGCAGCTTGCTGACATCAGCTCAGTTCCTCACAGATGTCCGATATCCTTGGCAGGGACTGCTAGCATGGCACAGGTGGTGAAAGGCCATCAGAGCTAAGCAGGTCCTGAGAACTGCCACTGTGCTTTGTGCTTAGCTTATCTCACTGGTGAGAATTAAGAGTAAACTGCACTGGAAAAAAGAAAATGGCAACTAGCAAAAGGAGATGGTGCAAAGTCCACTGCACATTGGGGTTTAAAAATATCTTGGGAGATCTTTGTTTTAGGACAGAGCAGAGTTTTGAGAAGTGACAATACTGATGTTCCTGAAAATCCTTTCTGTTGAATGTTCCTGGAAGTGATTTACATTAGAAGATACTCAAAAAGTCTATGCAGCTCCAAAATTAACATCTAGATTATTGTCTAGAAGAACAAGAGCTGTGATGTTTACATCTAGACCCAACATTTCCTGGAAATATATTAGCATGTATTTCATAAGCATGAAGCTGAAAGCACCAGTAAGTACCAGCATCCTTTCTATCTCAGAAGGTAACTCTGAAACTGGGCAACAAGCGGGCAAAAAAGAAAAGGAGGTACTGCAAAAGTTATTAAGCAGCTTTATAAACCAAAATAGTCCAACTTATTTTGGGGAAAATGGTGATTGCTGCATTATTCAGAGAAAATTGCTGAGTTTTTTGCTGCAGTACAAAATCTCTATATTTCTTGTTGCATACTGAAGAAAAAAAAGAAAACTGTGCAAGTCCTAAAATCTGCAATCCAATGCTGAAGGATTTACTTTAAGTCACAAAATGCTTAGCTATTAGATGACCTATAAACATTTTTGTTTCATGAGTGAATGTTTAATCTAGCACAATACAATGGTTCCAAAGGAAACCATTAATAGCAACATTTTGTAGCAGTTGTGTGTATGTCCCCACTGGACCTCTAAATGAAGTCTGCATAAGGACTGTAAAGGTAGTAACCCTGCAGCTACAGCTATAATTATCAGGATTTAATGGTGTTTATGAATGACTTGCTATGAGTCAAAGGATAATAATACATCTTATTAAAAATTTATTCCAAGTTATTTTTATAAAACTTTACTCATTTACATGTCACCAATGATTGTTCTTTTAAATGAAACAATAGAACAATAAGGAACATTTAGGCTTCAAGAGAAATCCTAGCACAGGGTCATTATATAATGACTCAGTATAAACAACAAACAACATGTAATATTTGTAATATTGCAATTAAAAATATAAGCCTAAAAGTGAATGTGTGGAGTTAAAAAAATTAAAAAGCAAACCTAAAAAAGAAGTCTTTAAAAAAAGACTTTTGGCGTCATATAAAAATAATGCTAAACTCCAGCTCTGATTCACTAAGGTAAATGACCATAGATCTTTTTAGCAACTAATGACTAAACATGATCCAAATGGAACGGCAGCCAGATGGCACATGGGACTCATGGAACATAGCTATCAGATCAACCACAAACCTGAATCAGCTAATGTAGTTCAAGATGCATTAACTAATAATTCCCAGGAAGTAAATATTCCAAATGAAAGAAACCCAAAGATTTTTTTATTTTTTGGAAAACTTAATAAAAGTATACTCATGATGAAAAGGAACTCATTCTAGGTGTCAGGAAAGGGAGATGGAGAATTAAGATCCTTTTCCAATTTTTTTTTTAGCTGGTTACTGGTTTAGATCCAACAGAGCCCATTTAGTCTGGTATTTCTGTACTCTTTTCACTCCAAATTTTACTCTCCAGCAGAATATTTAGACATTACCTAAACTTTAACAACCAAAATTAAGGATTTTTTCTTCTAGAAAAGTCTATATGTTGCACTGTTTTAGCCCATGGGTAAGAGACACAGTGCTGTTTAAAGACTAGAAAACAACAATCAGGACTTCTACACTCTGTACATATCTACCATTAATATAATGCCCAAAGAATTTAAAACTCACAGGAAAATGAAATATATTGATTATTCAAAAATATTCACAAATGTCTTTTACTTGTCATCTCTTTAAGACCAATTTCCTAAAGAGCTGTTAATGAAACTCTGAGCCTTCATCAATACAGTGAATTGGGACGTCTGGTGTGTTTTCCACTTTGTCCATCTTTGCCCACCAGTTCAATGCAACACATAAATGATTTCACCTGTCTTAATATTTTGGATTTCACACTGGAAAAAAGAGGTTTAAGAATCAGCATTGCTTTAATAGGGACTGGTGAGGACACCAGAAAATGATTAAGGGCTATGGGGAAAGAGGCAGCAGGTGCAGTGAAAGGAGAAGCAGTAAAAGGCAGAAGCAATGAACTGTTACCCAATAGATGCCAGTAAAAGTACGAACACTCATTTTTGCTTGACGAATATTTAAGTGCTTATGATTAAAACATGCTTTTAAAAACAGTGTTATGAGGAAGAAAATCTGAAAAAAGAAAAAAATACACTCCAATCAAAAATAGTCTCAGCATAAATGAATAACTGGAGACTTTTTAAGTTCGTCACTCAGTTCTGATCCTTAGCTCACCCTCAAAGACATGTTGTTGTAAAGGTTAATTAATTAAAGTGCACAGAAATTATTATTTGAGAGCTGCTAGGTAAGTGCAAAGTACTGTTACTATAGGTTAATATTTTGCTCTTAGGGCACAGCCATGCTTGACACCCATGTACATTACATTCTGAGACAAACAGTTTCAAAGCTCAGGGCCTTAGCCCAGCTCTGCTGAAGTAAATGGGAATGGTTCTGTGGGTGTTCAAGACCTTTGAATCTAGCTCTGAGGATACAGCTGTGTGGTATAAAGCTATCTCCTAGCTCCATTAGCATATGCCTCTGGCTCAAGACAGCTAATCTGTTTTGCTTCTCAGGCAAGCTAATTAGATCAGCAGATAGAGGATAAAGCCTGTGAATCTTCAGAGAAATGCCACTGCTCTGACTAGGAGTAAGCACAGAAAACGCAGGGAATTTGTATAAATAACTGAGTTCAAAAGTGTTAAATACCCACTGGTTCCCATGGACATCATGGAAATACACAGATGCTCAGCATCCCTGGCCATAGACCACCATTAGCATGTGTTTTGTCTGGACATAAGAGATTTGAGCCACTTCTCCCAAGTGACACTTTGATATCAGTAGTTCTATCATGTTACAATCAGACTTTTGTTCATAGAACTTCAATAGTTTGTTAAGAGCAGTGTAAGAGTGTCATCTCCCCAAAAGCACCTTGACCCGCTGCACAGTCCTCTGAGGTGAGATATGACACATAACCAAGAAGTCTGAGACTAGCTGTCATTTCTTTCTCTCTGCCACCCACCAACAGCTGCAATTAGCAGAAGCAATTAGACTAATTTCCTCATTACATGGAACAGTCTATGGCTTTCTCTTTGAAGCCTATGAGACTCTAGAACTTCCTCCTTATAATTCAACATATCTCACATTTAGGGCCTTAGCAAGACATCTGTTTCATGAGGGAGTCTGAGATGTGAAGGGATGAAAAGCAATGGTAAGTTCCTTTGGAACTGAGCTCAGTTCTGTTAAGGTTAAATCTAATTTAATTGACCATATAATTAAAAAAGTTATAATTTAAGAGTATTGGACAGGCACCTTTATCATTTTATACTTGAGCAAATAAATAAGTTCAGAGCTGAATTTGAAGTCAAAAATTAAAATTTAGGATTTCTTGGACTTAAGGACTATTTCACACATCACAAAAACATAGTTATAGAGCTTAACTGGTACAACAAAAATTTTCCCATAACTGCTGTAATAAGAACCATACACAACATAAAACCTCAAGTGGAATGCATGAACAGTAAAAGTGCTGGTCCCTTTCACTGTGACAGGGATTGTTTTACCTGGTGCAGCACACAGAAAGTTCATCTGCTGAGTAAGACCCTGTGCCAGAATTTCCCAAATCTTGGGGACCTGATATTCTCCATCTGTTTCCTCTTTAAATCCTGGAAACAGGCAGAATTGAAATTCTGCTAAAAATGAACAGAAGGGAATTATCTATAAAAAATTTTATTTAAGGAATGTTTGAAAAGTATTATACATATTTTGTCTGTTCTTTTCCATCAATTAAGAAAAAAACATGAGGAGATGCCTGATTCCTCAGGTATTATCTTCCAAGGAAAATCAGACTGGTCCAGATGAAAATGTAGAAGAGTCAACAGTATTTTACCAGCTATTGTGTAGAACCACCTTATCAATTAATAAGAATTAATAGGAATTGTAAGAATTAAAAGACCGATTTGGGAATGCAGACATGAAACCATTCTTTTCCAACAAACAAGCATACAGATGATACACTGGTAAAAAAGTAAAATGCAGACAACTTCCTTCAACATGACATTACACAGTACTTTTGAATAAACTTGTATACCAAATATTCTTGCAGGCATTAAAATAAAAGTTTGCTGATAATAATGCAATTATGGAAAGATTTATATGCACTGAAATTCTTTTAAATAAGGGCAGCTTTTTCATTTCAATTTAGGCCAATAGTTAAATTTATTTCCCTGTAACAGTTATGGGGAAACATTTATTTTCATTTTCTACATTAAGTTCATCCTACTAATAATTCTCTGTTCCCACCTCCTCTCCTTCACTAAATGATGTTAAAAGTAAAAGAAAGGATGTTTGCCTACTTATATTTATTCTTTCTATCCAGCACAGAGCTCCCACCTGCCCTCTATCACATCTCTGTAGGAGGATGGAAATTTAGCAGTAGCAAAGACCAGGAGTGAAGGCATTAATTCCTATTAATTCTTATTAATTGATAAGGTGGTTCTACACAATAGCTGGTAAAATACTGTTGACTCTTCTACATTTTCATCTGGACCAGTCTGATTTTCCTTGGAAGATAATACCTGAGGAATCAGGCATCTCCTCATGGTTTGTTTCTTAATTGATGGAAAAGAACAGATAAAATATGTATAATACTTTTCAATTCACACAGATTTACATTCTAACTGTGGAAACATTTTATTATTTTTAGACACCACAACATTTTTTGGTCTCTTCCCTTCCATGTTGCCATCTCTGCTTTCCACCTGTATGCTTATTCATCTTTGAAGATTCCATGACTTATAACAGAAAACAGAAAAATTTTTTTTCTATAAGATTTACATCTGAAAAAAACAACTTGGCACAACTGTATGGACAATGTGTGCAAATTTGCATACACTCTATATATTCCCCCCCCCCAATATTTTCTACATTTGTAAACCACAGATGTATAACAGAAAAAAGAAAATACAAAATATTATAATATATTAGTAACTTACATTTAATAATTGAGTCATTACTTAATAATACTTGAAGTATACATTAAATTTAAATTATATCTTATATCTGTCAGAAAAGAACGACTACCTAGATGTTTTATGGGCACAAAGTCTCCAGGGAGTGTCACAAATTCACTTGATGTCCGTAAGTAATTAATTTTCCATTTGGATCTCTGATTTAGCTGAAGGATGTGTAAAAGCATGTGCAGACAAGCAGTCAGGAATGGGGAGTTCTCTATTGACTATGAATTTGAGCACCTTCTTACTCATTGTTTATTCTAAAAAATGTAGTGAAATGTGCTGTGCTGAAGAAACAGGCACCTGTTTCCTACAGTCATGTTCAAAAACTAGACACAGGAAGTCTTTTTGTTTCAGACAAATCTTTCTTATTTTCTTCATCTGTGAGCACTGACAGTTCAGCCACACAGATCTGATTTTTTTTTAAGATGAGCAACCCCAAGTATTTTGGTACAGGTCTGTATTCCTGGGAAACAGACATTTGGATTGTATTCCAACCTTTTTTTGTTTTTACAGTGTTAATAGTTATAATCATGGTACCAGGGCCAGTTGTATCAATTATTCTTTTAAATGATCATTCTTCAAAACATTTTTGTGAATTTTCATAAAATTTTCCCTGTTTTCCTCTCCCTAAAATTTTCCTGAAACATCTTCACTGCAGTTTGAATGCACAGAATTATTGTTTCAATTTATCATTTTCAGATTATCAATTTAACTTATATTTGAAATAAAATTATTTTTCTATCTTAAAATTAAGAAGTTTCATCTATTTTAGCATTTCACAGATTAGGTTTTTACAACAAATTTTCCATCTTGTTTTTGATTGAGTTCCTTTTTCATGTTTTTCATTTCAGCTGTTGATTTGTTCTGTATTTCCCTTTGTATCCAATTGCCATATAAGTCTATTTGTATCACACAATGCCCTATGTATTCTTTCCTTGATGGGTACATATTGTCTCTGACTGGTTCAATGGAGTCACTTGAAGTCACGCTTGAATCCAACCTCTTCCCACACAGTTGGTTTGTCTGTTAAAAGCTCTGCCTGAAGCAACACTCAGAAGACCAAATCTTTGGTGAAGGACAGAAAACAGCAATGATTTCTTGAGAATATTCCCCCAGCCTTACAGTCAGGCACTCTTTTTTCTTTATCATTTACACCTGTGTTAGCTGATGGCTTTACTGTTTTGCCAGCAATTACCCATTTCATTCTCACAAAGCCTTCCCTCTCCCCTCCTCCAACCCGATGTAAATAAAGGACACCACATCATTAATGTCTATTCAGGCAGAGATGAAGATCAGTCCTTAATGTTGAACTGCACAGGGAAACTCTGTTGCTTCCCCTGTGCTGGCAGCCAGCTCACCGGACCAGAAGAGCTCTGGGAGCCACAGAGATCATGGAAGGGGGAGGCGAGCTCACCTTCTCCAGAGCTTGTGAAGCAGAGAAGCCCTCACACAAGGTTTTCAACACAGCTCCTAGCAGATGTTACATGAGGACACACAGGTATTCTTGACTGGACCCTGGGCACAAAGGACAAGGTTTGGAGGGCTGGAGCTGATAAAACCGTGAAAAGAGGAGGTTTATGCTACACCTCATCCACCTCCTCCTGCTTGTCTTGAGCCTTGACACAAGCAGGTGCTGACTAGAAGCCTTGAGCCTTCTCAACCTTGGCTACTTCAGTCCTGGAAAGTGTTAATTTGTTAAATGCTGCTTATCAGGAACCAGACAGCACTACAAAGCCCATATTTGAGCAAGATGAAGACAGAGACATTCTCCTGAGCTCCAAGTGCTCCAATGGTGTCAGTAACTAAAGCCTGCTTTCTCCAAGGGGGAACTAAGCAGTTTGCTGGGTTTAGATCAACTTCACAGCTGTAGAAAGGCAGGTGCCATGAACCTCTTACCAGTTTGACTGAGCCACCTCTCCATGGAAAGAGAGCCATCTCTCTCTCATCTATGTATTATTTCTATTCTGTGTGGTGTTAAATCTTGAAAAACTGTTTTGTACTATGCTGTAAGGTTTTGCTTTAAGGTTGTCCCTGTCTCTCTGATTCAGAGCTTGCTTTGAAGCAGGTTTGATTTGAAGTTGTTCACCCTGTGTCTTATTACACTAGATTTGCTCCTATTTTGGCAGCCCTGTGTTGAAAGAACAACAACAACAAAAAATTAGCTGTGCATTAATTTGAGACAAATCAAAATGGAAAAGGATGTAGGCAAGAGAATTTTGGTTTTGTCAATCTTCCTTGTATAGGAGCTCTACTTGCTCTGTGACTTTGTCCACTGTGGCATTAACTTGTCTATAAAATAGGGATAATTATATTTTCTTCCTTGATAAAGTGATCTACAATATATGGATTGATAGGGTACATAAGTTATGCATTTTTAATAATGAGGGGATAGACCTGTACACATTTCAAGCTTCGTAAGAATTAATGTATCTGCAATAATATAAATTGTTAGGCCCTAAAGCTGAAAGCCGTTATGGATGTTTTTAATGTACTATTTTTGAAGTTCAATACAAAGTGTCACAAGGCATTATGTGTTTCCTGTTTGTAATCAAGGAAAATATTAGAAAATTTAAGAACAAATAAAAACCAAATAAACTCACAACCATTCTGAAGGAAATACTCTTATTGCATTATTTTCTTGCAGTGCAGATTATGGGTCAACCCATAGTTAATATTATTTATATGAAGGTAAATGTCCTCTGCTCTACAGAAAGAATAAAGACTCTATTCATGAAAATGTTAAAGCGAGACTGTATCTGAACAACAAAGATATTTTTAAAGCAATAAAATATTAAACAGATGCCAGTGTTTTCTTAGATACATAAATGGCCTGATATGGAAGACAGTCAGGTAATAGCTTTGAGCTGTGAATGTTCGCAACAAAATGTGTAGTCATATAAATCTCACTTGGATTGCATTGCACTAGAAAATCAAAATGCAGAACAGGCCTGCTTAAAGAGATGTTAAAGTTCACAAATCTTTTCAGAAACCCAAGGTTGAATTGATGTAGGCTGATTTATTAATTTGATTTCAAATTCTGGAAAATTCTGATTTTTGAGAGGTTCATGATTTAAAGAAGCACATAAATTAACGTCACAAATTTTCAAAAATTGTTTTTAAAACCTATTTAGATCCCAAACTCATGTCAAAGTGTTGTAAGTTCTTTTTAAGGAAATATGATAATATAAATCTAACACATTTTGCCTATTTCTGGAGTCATTTACGTGACCAAATTGTTTTTAGTTATTAAATATATCAAATACACGCAGAAAGTGAGAACTGCAGAAACCCATGGGCCAAAACTCAAGATGTCTATAACTTGAATTTGTATAGGTATTAACAAGAAAACACATCAGAGTTCCTTTGCCTCTGACGATAGGAAGATATTTTTCACTATGAGGGTGGTGAGACACTGGAACAAGTTGCCCAGGAGGCTGGGGACACTCCAAGCCTGGCAGTGCTCAAGGCCAGGTTGGATAAGGCCTTGAGCAACCTGGGCTGGTGGGAGAGATCCCTCCCCATGGCAGGAAGGTTGGAACTAGATAATTTTTAAGGTCTATTCCAAGTCCTTACCATTCTATGCTTCTATGATTTTTCACCTCCTGGTAAGGTAGATCTGGTCAGCAGGCACATGTTCACAACCAGCTGCAAGAAATAACAATCACAGCTCCCCTACTAGCTTTCAAATGACTCCTCGATCCAGCAAATTTACTCAGGATCTCAGAGCAGGCTGGTCTTCTCACTCCATGCCTGTGTGGGCTATGACAGCCACCAGGACAAACAAAAAAGGATCTGAGAAAAAAGAAAAGGCTCTTCAGTGCAGGCCATTCATCTGCAAAATGCCAAGTTTCCCACATTTGATTTCCATCAGCTGCAGCACTTCAAAGTGCTACACACTCATGGATCTGCTTTAGGATCATGGCACAGAGTCACAGAACATCCTGATTGGGAAGAGACCCACAAGGACCATGGGTCCAGCTCCTGTCCCTGCACAGACACCCCAACAACCCCACCCTGTGCGTTAGAGCATTGTCCAAATGCTTCTGGAGCTCTGACAGCCTTGGGGCTCTGGCCATTCCCTGGGGAGCCTGTTCAATTTGGGGGAAGAACCTTTTTCTAATATCCAACCTAACCCTGCCCTGACATAACTTCAGGCCTTTCCCTCAGGTCCTATCGCTGGTCACCGATTTTTTTCTGAGTATCATGACCTTTTTTCCCTGAGTGGGCCCTAAAATAGCTTTTCCCAGAGTGTTTTTTGTCTGTTTCAAAGTGATTTGGTTCCTCTCTTTTTGAAAGCTTCACTAATAACCCCCTGAAGACTCCTTCATCTCTCTAATTTGTGAATGGAGTAATATGGGATCTCTGTGGATAGAGATTTCTGAAAAAGAAAAGGGTCTGCTTTGGATGCTATGACTCCTTATCAAGTATGTAGCAGAAATTATTTTAGAGGACCATTTAATTCTGCACTTAGGTGTTTCTCATTAGGCTCTCTAGCACAGGATTAGCAGTAATTCCACTGTTCCAGAGCTTTTGTCATTAACAGCATCCCACCTACAGCAACCTCTCTTAGTCAATAATAACAGCCTGTTTAAAAATAGCAGCATCAACTTGTTTGCACTGTTATTATCTGTGCATGGTTTATTTCCCCACAAGACTCTGGGCTGGTGCATAACCTGCTCTCTCTGGGCCTTCTTTCACTTCCTTTTTCAAAGCATGTTTTAAGATCAGGAGACAAGACAGACATATTTTTAGCAAATACTAGTAATGTAATTGCAATGCTGTTACAGTCCCCAAAAGTAAAATACTGCAGTTAGAAGAAGCTGTATATTCATTAGTCAATAAAGTATTACCACACAATTTATTGAATTGTAACCCTATTTTTCCTTGATGAAGATGTTGTGTAGCTTTCACCTTCGTATAAATCTCAGTGATTAATTTAGCATTCAGAGCTGGAATAAGAAACCCAGGCCAAATTCCAATTCAGCCTTCCAGCATCATGTCCTCTCTTCTCACTTCAGACTCATGCTCAGACACTCAATTTTATTACTACATAGTTTAAAAAACAAATATTGATATGAATGGTGGATTTTGTAGGGCTGTATCTTCCCTACATGCCACTAATTCATTGTCTTTATCCTGCAATCTGACAACTACTCCATTCAGGTAGATGCTCTTGTTTGTGAGTACAGAAGGTGATTCAAAAGGCATAGCTACACAGCATAAAGACAATTTATTATGCCAATGCACTGTATCTTCCTCTGTAGATTAACATAAATAATTATTGTAATACTGCACTGCACTGGAATATGCTTAAAGCTAATTGAATACAACATGAATATACTTTTTATATTTCCTCATGAATTACAGTTAAGCCTTCTATTTTGTGACAGAAACCTAGAATTAAAGCAGAAGAAACAATTAATATTATAATTATGTGTTTCTAAACTTATATTCAAAAGCATTGGCAAATTATTGTCAGAATATTTGCATACAAGCTGAACAATTAAGCTGTCAGCTGATTCTATTTCTTCTTATTTTTCTTGTTTAACTGGTTAATTTTTTTAATCTATTTTGTTATCAGAGCCAGTCAGAACTTTCAACACTACTTCATTGCTTAATTTAAAATAGCATTGGTGGAGATACATTAGCAAAAGGAAGAGAAATACATTGATATTTTTAGTATATTTCTCTTACTTTCAGAGTACTTGACAGTTCTGGAAAGTGAATTAATAGCATACATGGCAAAAGAATGGTAGACCTACTGTCAACTGAGAGCTGCAGTAAAAGCTCGATTCAGTTACACTGGAGGTAGGATTTTCATCACAATGTTATATTGTATTTTTTCCCTAGCACAGCAAACTAATAACTCTTAGTTTATTAGAAATATCATTAAAAGTTTTCCATTTTTGAATATGAAGAAACACTTGACCTAAAAGGGTAAATACTTTTATTCTCATATATAGAGGGCAAATTTCCCAGTGTTAGAAAAAATTAATAGTACAACTCCTTTTACAAGAACCCTCTGAAAACAATATCCCAATTTCCTGCAGACACTGTCAAATTGAGATATGTCACATATGAAAATTCAAGCCCATTTCTTGTCTAGTTTTACTTCTGCTCTGGCCATGACATTAGCAGATTTGATGTCTGCAAGAGGAAAAAAAACCCCATAATTTAATTTGTGGAATCCATTGACAAACACATTCTTTCTTTCTTTCTTTTTTTTCTTTCTTTTTATTTTTTAACCTTGAGTTAAGCAATCAGATCTCTGAAAAAGCTATATTTAGATTTTTTTTTAATTGACCCATTATTTTGCTTGCTTTCACTGCCAGAACCCCCTACTGCAAACAAGGATAAGGATGCTACCTGGACTTCATTTGATGAATAGTTTTAATTAAAATATTCTGTACCATAAGTATTTTAATGTTACAGACAAACCAAAGGTATGCAGTAATAAATTAAATTATACATTTAAATTAATCTATAAATATGCTATAAAATTGACAGGATATTTTTAAGATAGAGAATGAGACATGGATTGCTAATTATGACAATTAAATATCGTGAGTAAAAATAAATGACAATCAATATCCTAGAACCATTTTGTAAAAAGAAAAAAGGGAGGAAATATAATATCATTTAGATGTCTATAAAGGTGAAAAATTATTAACAAGTTAGAGTCCTGATTTTTCTATTGTAATAAAATGATAACCAGTAGAACATAATACTTTTCATCACTGCTAGCCATAAATACTGTGCATATACTGTACTGGCACAATCCATTATGGGATTCTTCTATTTGGGCCCATTATGCTCAGGATAATAACATGCTTAATTTTTACTAATAAAATTTCCAGGGTTTCTGCTCACACCGAGTCTAATCTAGAAGCCAGTGAACTTATTGGAAGCTTTTTCTTTGCATTTAATGAATTTTGGATCAGTCCCTACTTCAAAAAAAAAAAACAAAAAAACCAAAAACCAGCAAAAACCCAAAGAAAAACCAACCAAACAGCAACAAATAAAAGCAAGTTGCAGCAGTGTAGTAGTTATGTACACACAATCAAGGCCTCAGCACCACTGGCTCTTTTTCTGTATGAAAAACCACCCAGGGTTCTTCCTATTAGCAGCATATCTGGACCAAGCATTAGCTCAAGTGCCACAGGACACCTACCTGAAATTCCTTTAATAATTACTTCCTCACATCAGAAGAACATTAAGGCCAGCCAAAAGACACAGCATTGCTTTGTCTGCAGTGCTGTGTTAGGGGTAGTAAATGTGTAAATTGGGTGGAAACCCATTAAATTACTGTCTCAAAATTGTCTGTTTTAATAGTATTAATGTCCCAGCAATGATATGAATTTACAGTCTGTCTTCTTCATGACCATTTATCAAAATGGAAAAGGCAAAAAAAATGAAGATAGGACTTTTTTTTTTCCATCCTGGAGATTTGGGCTAATAGTCATTATTATATTCATATTCAAGGCTACTCCATGTCTTTCAATCATATATTTTTCTTCTAATTAAGGCACATTCACTTTTTTCTAATTAGGTATTCTTTGTTGCACAATGTTTGCTCTAATCTTTTGGAATCTCTCTCAATATCCAGTCATTGCCTTCATTACTGGCTCCCCTAGAATCCAACCAAAGCATGTTATTTTTTCTGCTAATTATATCCTCATTTACAGATTGTTGCCTTCTCTGATTGGCTCTTTAAACCAGTTGCTATGACTTCATTAGCAATGTCTTCTGACCCTGTTATTTCTCGTGACAGGATTTGCTCCACTTGTCCTGTAGCACTGTATCCCAGGGTCACTCCTCTCCCGGGTTGGAATAGTGTCAAACACAAAAGGTTTAGGGCAGAGAAAATCACTGCTGAAGTTGCTAATTACCACATGCAGCAACAGTACAAATTAATGCTTCTAGCAGTTTAGGAAAAAAGAAAAAAGAGTGTTTTAAAGGTGTCATTAACAGGTTAGTTTCATTTATATATGTGCTTGACAAAAAAAAAAAAGTCATCATAGTGTGTTTTTGCTTTTACAATCTCTCCATCAAATAAGTGTTTTTAAATCATGTGGGATTTCTTACAATGCTATATGGCAATAAAATTACCCAATAAAGCATTCTTGAGCTCGATGATTTTAGAAGGCAAGTGTTTCTAAACAGATTTCCCTATTGTAGCTTGAATTTCAGAATCTTGTAGTGTATTAGGATTTGATTTCTAACCTGGCCTATAGAAATAGTAGTCTCCCTTAAAACAAGGATTACATTTCCAGGCATTTAAAAAAAATAAGTAATTACACAAGGACAACATATTAAGAGAAAATTAAAATATATGGAACTGCAGTGAAGTAGTAATACCATGTTTATATTAAGCTGGAGAATGGTATGAGATTACAATTTCCATGGGGTACAAACTGCATATTGTGCTAATTGTGTTCCCCACTTTTAGTCTCTTGCAAATCTGAATAATCCATTACCAGAACCAGAGATTCAAGCACATAGCAGAGTTTAATACAAGTTAGTTAATATGAAAAACACTGTATCTAGTTGTTTGCAAAATTACTTTTGTTGATTAAAAGGCTCTTCAGAACTTCCGGCTTGTGAAAGGGTTTTAAATTGTCTAATGCTGATTGTGATTGCTATGCAGAAAAAAGGCAATGCGAAGCAAACCATTATATCACTGAATCTTTGTTAAGCAGGCCTTGAAAGTGCTTGACAGCATAATTAATCTTGTGATATGAACAAAGAAACCAACTCAATAGTATTGAAGATGCTTATTAAAAATACTAAATACCTTTTTCCACTTAAAAACCTTTTGAAATACTGTGGAAAGTGCCATTACCTTTTTTGTTTCTGCACTACTTTAGTCTAAAATTGATACAAGGGACACATATCATGAGAAAAAGAATAAACTGGATGACAATAAAAATTAGTTTGAAAAACAATGCTCCCTGATTTGGGGTGTCAGCTAAGCAACCTCCAAGCATTACAAAAGACCCCTGCACACACATACATACACACACACACAGTGTCCACTGCTGTTAGCTTCAAAATTCATTTAAAATAATCACTGGTTGTCAGTCATATTACTGTTTCAAAGTAAATCTTAATAAAATCATTTATATTCAAATGGATAACATCAATTTTAATTGTTGCCTCTGCCTTACATCGTGACTATATTGTATGATGCCATACCAGAACAAATCATACACCTAAGATTCCCTGATGCAGTAGGATGTGTTTGTGGTGCAAGTTAATCCCAAATATACTGAGGGGAGCAATACAAAGATATGGAGAGCATGCTGTGACACGGGCTGGAAGAAAATTTATCCACAGCTTGTAACATGCATGTTTGCAGCATGCAGAGACAGAGGGAACCAGGCTTTGCAAAGGGAAGCTGCTGACTTTCAGATGAATATACAGTCTGTTGTGAAAATTCATTAAAAAATTACAATCATGGAAACTAATGTTTAGAAAAAACACCAGTTTTGATGCCCCTCAATTTATTAAGAGCCTGATGCTGCAGCCAATGTTAACATTATCTCTTTAAGGCCAATTTATCTGTTTAATTCTGGAAAGCATAATTATGCAACTAGGACTCGATCCTGCAAGACAAACAGAACTCGGGGGGAAAAAAAAAAAACAGGCACTGTGGCAGATATAGGCAAGCAATCCTAATCCTTTTTAAGACAGAAGGTCAGTTGGAGTGAGCTAAATTACTGGTCCCACAGGCTGGCTGACTGGAAGTTGCTCCTTGCATATACCAGGAGCCAGCTGAGGAGTCATTCTGGGAGGATCACAGTTTTATAGGAGATGGCATCTCTGGTTTTGGTCTCCGTGGCCTCTTGATGCCCTAAAATACACTGTTCTTGTTTTCTAATAAGGCCAACTGTTCTGTATATCCAGATAAAGAACTGCAGATTGCAGCAGGAAGAACACAATGAAATAACCAAAGTAGCAGCTCTGAACTTCCTTTCAAGTATATCTTTTTAAGCACTGTATGTTGGCTATGTCTACTCTTTACCCTGCCAATCTAAATTTTCTTTCCTGATTTCTGAGCACTGAAGGCTCTTTCTCTGAGCAGCAAAGTTCATTGTTTTACGAAAAGAACCATACTGCACAGTTCTGCCTCATGGAAGAGCCCCCACGCATAGACAAACACTCAGCACTGACACTATTTTAGACTGTATGATCTTTGCAGAGAGTGCTATCTTATTTCCATTGAAATTCCATGTAGCACAGTGCAGCCCTGCTTCTGATCCCAGGCTGCAGACATTAGTTTAAGTACATTTACCTGCCTCAGTAGTGAGCAATCAACAAAGCTTAGTGCATCAAGCCCATGAGCAGGAGCCTTCTTTTAAACTTTCCTGATGCTGGCAGTAGCAGTCCTCCATGAAAATGCCAAACCTACTGATTAATATACAGGCTAAATTTGGAGGTGAATACACCTTACCTTGTCCTACCTTCAAGTTTTTCAATACTCTCCAAAGACATTGAAAGCTGTGTTTCATTTTAATAACAGTGAATCAGCTCTGGGGTTGATTGTCCTTGCTCAGGCAAGGCTTCCTGTGACATATGGCAATCTTTCCTGAGCACAGACAGTGTAGGAGGCTCTGATGGCAATCGTTACTGCAATTAACAAACCACACTACCATATCCATGTTTTACTTTATAGTTCCCATTCTAAACACTGGACCTTTTCTTGAATCCTCTATGTACAGAACACCCATTAATTAAAATCAAACAGCAAGAAATATATAAAAAATCAATGGTAGAATATGACTCATGTTATTTAATTAATGCGTAATTCATCGCGTCAATATGCTGAGAAAGCTTGAACTTAACCTTTAGGCTTAAAAAAATTCACCATGTGAGAAAATTTGCTTTTTCCTAATCACATTTCTCCTTAACAGATTTTAAAAACACACGTAAAATCTGTTGGCAAAGTTTTTAAGTACATACAATCTCTAAGACTGGAAGTAAGCTATTGCTATCCATATCAACTTAGATAATGACATGAACAAAAAACACCTACAGGTACATGCATCAGTGCTGGAATACACAAAACACTGTAGTGCCTTCAAGTGATCACAACATCAGCCCACCAGCTATACCTTTCTCCTCTCTCTGTTTTTCCTCAGCCTTTCTCTTCAAAATTACCACACAGGTGTCATTTGTTGAGCTATGTTAAGTCTAGAAGCACATGGAGACAAAGTCTGTATTTCATAATAACTCAGCAATATGGATTTTGGCCTTAAGGGTACAGTCATTCAAACAAGAGAATAGCAGTAAGAAAGCCCATGAGCAAAATCTTAGAACCTCACAAAAGGAGATGTTCATTCAGGGGTGAACATTTTATTTCAAGTTTAATAAATTTCATTTTCAAAGAATTGCCAACTCACACAAATTTGTCACTAATCATCAAATCGGAGATCCTTTCTTTCCTGCTCACAATGCTAGGAGTAGGCACTCCATTCCTCACTATCAGTTAAAGTGGTTTACTTTCAGCAACTGCAGTTTTTCCTCAATTTAGATAGTTGTTTCCTCCCCGTTCTTCCTGGAAGCTGTAAAAAGTCTTGCATCGACATTGTCCTAACTTACTAAAGGAAAAAAAAATCCCTCAGCAGTTCATATTTTTCATCCATAGAGGTTTGAAGCATCACAAAAGGTGGAAGGATCATTGGGAAGCCTCAGGACAGCCTAGGAATCCTTACAGGCCCTCTGAAAGACTCTGCTTGGGGAGCCCCATCTCCAAAATCATCCTGGGTTTACAAAACAACAAGGCTTGATCCATAACATTCCTGGTGAGACCCCTCACAGTGTCATTCTCTTTTACTTTAAAAAATATTTATAAGAAGGCAGGATGTGGATCTGGTTTTTTTGGACTTTTTATAGTGACCTAAGACACCAAAGCAGGCATTCTTACAACTTATTCAGAGGGAACAAGAGGGACCTTTTGAAGCTCAGGGAGTTGTATGTTTTCTTCCTTTGGCACCCAGACATGCAGATTCACTCGGAGGGAGCAGTCAGATCAACTGAAACTATGGAAAGCAACCTGACACTGGACTCCACTAGACCCTTTCTAACCGGTTTTAGCCTGCTTTTTCTCTATTGCCAGGACTGGAGAGTCGTGGCAGAAAAACTGCCCTGTTGTGAACAGCAAGTATCCCTGGCTAAGAGGAGCTGCTGGATGCTAGGCCTGGAAAAGGTGCTACAGATAACAGATGAAGGCCAAAAGACATTTTATTTTCATTTTTCATTTCATTTTTCCTTGAATCTTGTAGGGAAAGACACAGTCCATATTCTTTTACAGCTTCTAGCACTGCATCTACCAACCCAGAGGTAGGATTCTTCATCCAGGTATGAACAAGTGCCTCTAATTTTGTGTGCATATTTTTTTCCACAGATACAGGCTGATGCTGTAGGAGTGGCCTCCGTTTCTCAGGTATTTTGAAGCAGAACGTGACCAGAACAGTCTGTGTTTACATTCCTCGTGTTGAAGTATTTTGCACCAAATGATAGCTGTAAGAGGGTCAATGGATGTATTAAATCTGGACAGACCTGAAGCATTCCAGATGCCCCCACCCCAGCCAGGGGGGCTGTGCCTATGACAAGCCTGTGCCCAGCCTGAGCTGGCTGCTATAACAAAGGGGCTGTGTGAAAATAGTACCTAGTAGTGGAGTTTCACTGCTGTATGCTGACTCCAGTAAACTGGGCACTCTTTATGAATTCTGAACACATCTTGACTAATATGTACTGGGTTGTATGTAAATGTTCCCTGTTGTTTGTTGCGGGTTTCTTTTAATTCTCCTAATGGACCAGGCCGTCCTAGGAATGTCATTATATGCAGGATCTCATGATCATCAGCACACTCTCATTGCAAGGCAACGCAGTTTGTTTATACTTGACAGTAAGAAGTTTGTATATTAAGCCAAGCATTTCTGTGGGTTAGAGCACCTTTCTCAAAGTCCTTAGCTACACCATTCCCTTCCTCTCTGAAAGCTGAAGAGCAAGGCCACCCAGACATACCTTTCTCCTGGCAGGAGGGACATCAGAACATCACAGGAGAGGACATAGTGTTTCATAAAAGAACACTTTTCAGTCACAGTCCTCTCACACAGCAGAAATGAGGACAGGCAGTATCAGAGGACTCACAAGATAAGAGAAGGATGAAGAGCATCAGTAAATCTTCCTCTGGTCAAGCCCTGACATTTGTAAAGTAGGCAGAAAAACAGTGTACCTCATCTTATGCTTCATAGCTACCCTTCTTGGACCAAAAGCTGCAGCTGTAGCACAGTAAACACAGGAAGTTTGGATCAGATCAGCCAGGGAGAAGATAAATTCCTGTTGAATGACTTCATCTTGGAATGGGAGCGCATTTTCACTAATGGCACATTCCAACCTGTATCACCGTAACAGCGCCTATTAGAGTCCTGCTGGCAGGAAACTGTTCTCCAGAAAAATGATGGTGAAGATGGGGAGAAATTGTTTTTAGAAAATTAAGCGCAGAGGAATGAAAAAGCTAAGGGAAAAGCAATTTAGTATTTTATGGCTTGTTAAAACAAAAAGGGGGTTTAGGGTCATAGAACCGGAGGATTAGGAGGATCAGAGGATCAGAAATCCAAATCTGGGATGGGACCTTCGGAACACAAAAAGTGTTGAAAATGGTACATGGAAAACAGAGACCATTAATAAGAGAAACATAAACATAGCTGGAAATTGGTAGAGTGTTGTAAGAGAAACAGAGGCAAAATGAGAAGCAAGAAAGTAGTAATTCTGAAGATGAAAACTGAATTAAATTATAGCCTATGTTAACTGCCCAACCTTCCCTTTCTCCCTAATCACTTTTGGATTCATTGCCCTATGTGACACAGCATAATTAGAGGTAATTATAGCAATACAGATTTCATGAAAATTAGCTGTATGAAGAAAGACCTCTATAGCATCTCTACTACATGTAGAAAAGGCAGACACAATACTTTCTTTCATTTAGCAGAAGTCAGCTGGCCATCAGCTCCCATCTACTCCCAGCACTGCCAGACCCTGCCCAGCCATGGTGCAGTGAACAGAGAAGATAAAGGATTTATGCCTGGGAGGTCAGGCTTCATTTTTTCTCTTGTTCATGAAAACATCATGATGTTCTGTTTAAATCTGAAGACTTTTAAGTAAATTACAAGTTGAGAGCTTTACTTCAGATGCAAACAATAATGAGAGCTTGTTTGTTTGCACTAGAATTCTAATTATTCTAATGATCTGCTTTTTAGTTTACTATTGTAGACTAGAGATTATGAAAGGGAATTTTCTCTTGATTAAGATGAGAATGAGAGAACATAGTGTCAGTGATTTACATGCTTGCAAAGTTTGATAGAGTACAAATTTACTGGTTTCCATGAAATTGCAGTGTGAGTTTTAGAATTCAAGACAATAGTGTGAAGTCACACTTAGAAATTAACTAATTCTTCAATTAATTACAAAACCTGACAAAAGCAAAATTCCTCTACATTCTTAGCTTTCTCCCCATGCAATTAAAAAAAAGTATCAGTAGTGTCTAAAAATTACTCATAAACCCAAATCTAACCAATCCTGAAGGAGCAGTCTACATAAGAACAAGCTGAGCTTTTAAAAAGCCCATGATTAACAGCACAAAAACATGTGCAAAGATAGGAGACACAGTTTTTTCTACTCAAAATATAGCATATGCCATTTCTAGTGACAATGTTTGCATATTATCAGAAGCAATTAAGAATTTTCTCAAGATCACTGCTATGTACGGAGTTAAATTTACATTGGAATGTATTTAAGACACCATTTCAACAATATCTTCAATTTTTCACTAAGAGATCAGCTGGTACATTTTGTCCACACCCAGAAAATCATAGGTCAAGTAGAATCTGAATTCAAGTTGGGGAATTCTCAAGCACTGCCTTTTGATATTTGATAAAAAGTCAATACAGGAGACAGACAACCCTCCAGGGGGGCAAGAAACACAGCCTCAACCACCACATGATATCTCATGCATGGACATAACTGTGTTCTGAGTTCCTATAGGTAAAATGAACAGTATGGAATATGCATTGCAGTTAGATTGCTTGCTGAGCGAAGCTTCTTGCCATTCACATACATAGGTAGGAGCTTTTCACCATGGTTCAGATGTAAAAGAGGAAATTAGGGACAAAAATATTTGGTACTTCCATAATGCAAACTCAGACATCATATAGTTTTGCTGGACAGGTCAGGTTTTAGTAATTTAAATTAGTGAGACATACACTGATTATAAATTTAGAAGTTACCTATCCAAATTTATAGATACTTTTAAAAGAAGGACACGTCAAAAATCATTATTCCAACACAGAGGCTCCCTATTTGTAGCTCTGGCTGGTTGGTGAGCAGTTCAAGAGAAAACACGGAGTTTACATCAGAGCTACCCCTAGATCTCAGTTGTTTACAAAAGAGATGATCTTCCCAGGTAACTGCCTGCACTCTCTATTTGAAATACATCTCCACTGGTAGAGCAACAGATTGAGTTTGATGGATATTCTTGTTGCATTCTGAGGTGTGAAGAAAAGGCCTGAACTGTGCATATGCTATAGAAGACAGTTTTCGCTATTACTTCTGGTGGCTCATTGTAGCTGTTACTGCTTTGTTCACAACCTTTGCACTCCGTGATGTCTCTTGAAAATACAGCATTTATTTCACTGGTTGCCTTCAATTAAAGTGGCATTTCTGCTCTGAAGTAAAATCTGCAAAATGCCATTTGACTCAGGGGTTTTTGTGACTCCCAAATGAATGTGTTCATTTCATGTATGTAAATGTAAACGCCAGCTACACAGGCACAACCTGATAGCTGGTTCTTTTCTTCATCCTCTCTCTGCGACTGTACCCTTAACTAATTCCTGGGCTGCCTCAATGTAATTGCTTGTACACAGATGTGCAGAAGGTGCAAAGAATGGATATAATCAATCTTGCCCTACCTTAGTGGTTTTGTATCTGCACTTAAACAGGAATATAAACAAGGTAAAAATAAAAAGTCTGTTGGTTTGGGGTTTTTTTATAAATCAACCAGTTAGTTATGCAGGAACACATACACCTAGATGAAGGCTGTGCTAAAACAGTATTTGCATGACAGGTTTTAAAAAGTTGAATTTCATTTTAAAGTTAGGAAGAATCACAGAGTTTGTGAGAAGATTGGCCATGAGACAGGGATTTTATAAATGGTTAAAACACAGTAATACTCCATCATACTGCAGATAGAAATGACTGCAAGCACCACTTGGTATAAGGAATCTGAAAGCAACGTGAGGCAGAGAGGATGGATAAAAACTGGGTACAGTTACATCTGTACCAAAGGCAGATTTGATCTTAAGTCCTCCAGAACATCTTTCTTTTCTTTCTATTGCCAGTTTTCCCCTGAGCAAAGAGCATTTCTGAAGAAAAACCCATCTAACCAGGAGTGATACTTATCTTCACATTAATCAGTTGTGAACACATCATCCCACTTGGATGGCATGATAAATACATCTTAAAATGAAAAAATCCAGTAGGAGTTGGAAAGGACAGCTTTTACATTTCTGATGCTTTCCCACACAAGCATAGAGAATCTATACAGAACTGTATTCAGTATTAGAATTTCTCAAAACTTAAACATACTGACTTTATTTCTTAGAACAGGGGGGTTTTTTAGAGCTGGTTTAAGGGTTTGATGATCGTGGGAGAATTGGAATAGTAAGTCTATTTGAACTTCCTATTCGTACTCTCATAAAAAGCATTCTGTAGAAATGAATACTTATTCAATTGAAAAGCTATTCATGGCAGAAATAATTAAAAACAGAAGTATGAAAAAAATGGGTGGCATCGTACATATTCCAGATACCTAGTACTGTGTGATATTAATTGTTAATTTTTCTCAGACACACTTAATTTCAATATTTAAGAATAAAGTATTCAGTCCTCCAGTCTTTCACAACACAGCGTTTGGGGAAATTGGTGAGGTATATGTTTTGTAAGTCTGAATCTAGACTTGGTTATTTTGGCATTCACGTACTCCATGCCAACTGACACTAAATCTCTTTAGCCTCATAGATCAGTAATTTTTCCCTGTTTCTTATAGATGCATTTTTATATCTCTCCTACAATTCCCTTCATAGGTGAGCAAGACCAAACTGGCTACCTGGAATATTGCTCAATGTGTATTGAGATTACAATAATTCAATTAAGCACAGGTCTGTATATCTACCATAGGATGCTCTTCCGGATGTTCTTGTATTGCTTTCCCATATAGCAATTAAAGCAGCTTTAGGAATAGCTTGTCATATATTTACCTTGAATGGACTGCATTCTAATAGAGGTCAGCTGCAGCCATGAATTTTATGCCCACTGCATGAAAGAGCAATATCAGTCCATCTATGCTGGCTAAAACACTCCTGCTGGACAGATGGCTGATTCACTGTCTTGTAGATTCTTCATGGTCAACTTTTAAGCATAGCAACTTGCCACTAATAAGACAATGGCGCTGCTGTAGAAGAACATGATGTTCTTTTGTATTTCAAAACAGCATTTCCACTCTGAAAAATACCAGTAAACAGTTTCTGAGATGTTCAAAAAGAGTATCAGCTGATCCAGAGGTTTCTGCAACAGCAGTACAGGATAGCTTTTGCTGTAATTCCCATAAGGATTTTAATTATACTGTTTTGTCTTTTCAATTGGAGACAGCATTTCCTATTGAACTGCTATTATGGTATTGACAACTCAGGTGTTCAGCTTTATTCTTTTGCACTGAGCAAGCAAATTACTTCATATTTATATTCTGAACTAACGTTTCAAGAAGCTAAGAATGGATTGATGCTGCTGTGGATATGTTACCAACCTCTAGCGCTTTGCTGTTGAATACGATACTAACCAAAACCAGCAGCTGCCATTCATTTTCTGAGCTGCTTTAAGAATTAAACACATTCCCAAGGATTTTTTTTTTTCAATATCAATTACTATTATTTTGCCACATTAGAAAGCATTTTAGAGCAGGATTCATCTGCCCAAATATAGATGAAGCCATCTGCACCTGAGCTACTTGTGAGGGCTCCCTTTATAGTCAGTGGAGAGAAACAGACACTTTTAGAGTGCAATTGATCTTCTCTTAAGATTGACAGCTACACTGTAGACATCTAAAGTTGGATGAGATTAATAGTGTCCCCAACATTTGTTAAATTATGCAAGATTCTATATAAATAGAAGACAAAGTCTCTTCCCTAAAGAGCTTTCATCTTCAGTCAATACATTTCCAGAACTGAGCATCTAAATTGCTTGTCTTTGTCAAGTGCCTCCCTTTGATGTTATTCCATAAGGTGTTCTCTGGTTTTCCTGGACAACCACAGCACTCACTTGAGAAAGCAATACATTCAGGACAGGGAGCAGAAGAATTACCAAGAGCAGCTCTGAGAGCTATTTTTCCAGAATAGTGATAGGTAACTTTTTGAAAAGTTTTTACTTATCTTTTTAGAAGTGAGTTGTATTTTGTCAATTTTTACTGACAAGCTCGTAAGGCAAGCACTTCAAAGTAGAACAAAGAACAGTGTTTGCCTTCAAGAGCCCACTCTTCCCACATATGCTGATTCCTCTGGGAAGACAGCAAAGTGAATTAGTGGCTTCCTCCTCTTCACTTCTCTGTGACATGCATGCATGTACACAAGCACAGAGAAATATGGGAAATAGAAATATTTTCCAGGCCTTGGACAAAGCACTGAACAGGTAGGAATCCATGGGCAATACAGACCTGGCAGTAAACTAAAGCAGAACATTATCACCACTACTCCTTTTGTTAACAAAATTGCAGCTCAAGGGGAGGGCACAATTTGACTTTTCTGAGGTAACCGGCAGATTTCAGAAGAAAAAAACAGCATCTACACTTACATGGGACACACAAATAAAATATTGGAAAACTAAGTTTTTGGTACCTTGCTTTGTTATAACAAAAGGAAAGGAAAGTTCTGGGTACGTGTAACAATCAAACTTGTACAACCAAGTTTCTAAGACAAAATCATATTTTATGTACGGCTATAATAGGAGATCAAGGTGCTCAAGTGAAGTGAAATCTAAATTCTGAATTGCAGCTCTGCATCACTAAAGTATGTATGAATATGGGAGATATTTATGTTAGATTTTTGTTAAATAAATACTAAAATACAGCCACCTATGTCCATATTTCTATGAAGTACATGAATAACTACAGGAATTGTTATAATTAACACTAACTGGTGACATGAAGAATTCATAATGCTTCTACATAAGGATCAGAGAAAGGAAAATATTCCCAGGTCCAGTAAAAAAGAAACCCAACAAAACAAAACCAAAACCCAACCAACTACACTTTTGCCTGTCTGATCCCGAATGATCAATCTCATTAGTCTAGAAAAATTTAACAACAGTGTGCAACTACGTCAATAAGATTTCTAATACACTGCTTCCATTACAGTAGGACATCACTTTCAAAACAACACCAGACACAAGCTGTCCTTTTACAAACAACTAAAGGGTTTCACAACTGTCAACATTTTTTCTCTCGTATGATTCCCATGCTCACCTCAATAAAGCTAAGAACAACTTACTTCAGAAGCTTTTCATAAAATTTTTGTGAATTCCAAAAATTAAAATTTTGCATTCCATAACTTACCCTGCAGAGCAGGTGCATTAAAAGTCTATTAATGTTTTGTCTGTAACAATCATGAAAGACATTTTTTTCATTAAAAAACTTCCTTTCTGATAGACATCTGAACCAGATTGGCAGTTTCCCAATGAGTTATGTACAGCAGACTGAAGTTTAACCTGTGGGAGAAATAAATAAACAAATCACTTGCTCACAGAAGAGGAGTAACTTTGTCCAGAAGCACATCAGGTTTGTCAAGTCAATGCAGGACAGATGTAACTGGCTGAGCTGGACTCTAGGAAAAGTTGAAAGCTGATTATTCTACAGAATATGAGATATCACAACTAAAATAAACAACTCAATAGTTACAGCATCTTCAGTAACAACAGCAGGATAACATGTGTATTTATACTTGTCAGTAAACGAGCTAAACCAAAGCCCCAGAATTTTTAAAGAATTTTTCCTACCTCTTATATTCTGTCACTGAGTAACTATTCTAAAGAGAACATTCTTGTTCAATGTCCATAATCTCTTCAATGCATATTTAACAATTAAAATTTAGCTAACATACTATTTTTACTAAAATATAAAGCAAAACAAGATCTCAGTCACAGCCACAAAATCTTTTTTAATGTATTCCTTGTGCTACTTCTGAATATTAATAAAAATTAATAATTAATTTTGCCTTTGGCATTGCAAGATATACTAGTTTTAATTAGTGTACTGTACTCCTATACAATTAAAAAATAATTGATGTCCACACTTATTGGCGGTCTCTGTGATCTCTTTTCCTGTTGTTGTCAACAAATGCCTCAAAAAACAAGTTCAAGAATGTTTTGCTGTCCACTTGATTTACACACCAAAAGTAACAGACAAATCTTTTATGATGAAACAGAACAGTTTTCTGTTTAAATTATACACAAGTATATTAACTAGAAAGAGAAAATTAAAAGCTGATGGCTCAAAGAAATAATGGAAGGACTATCAAAATGTTTAGTCTACCAACAAATTTGCCAGGAATGTATCAGCAGATGACAGTATTTTAACTTAAATGCAGTGGCCATCTTGTATTTGTTACGTCAATTCTATTGAGCATTTAATGCTGATGTCCCTCTTGATCAGTTTCAGTTATTTAAATTCAGCATATCATGTTGCTGTTCTCCTATATCACATTAATTGTACCACGAATTATTTCATTATATAACACTAAGGTCTCTCTTTCTCCCAAGAACAAGTCAAAGAATTAAAGTATAAATTCCCACTGGGAAAAAAACTAACTTCCCTTCAATGTATTTGCATCAGGATCTTGAATAAATATAAGTGGGGTTTTTATTACAGACACTGAAACAAAGACATGGAATCCCAGATGTATATTCTCCAGCACAGTTATGAAACAGAAGAAAAAACTCATATGGCAAAGAAAACCCCAAACTGACTATTCCTTATCTAAGCTAGAAGTCCATGCTTGTAATTTGAATCTGGGTCAGAAAATGTATCCAGAAGAGTCATTTTGGGGCATGACAAAAAGCTAAATAAAAACTGCTGAGCTTATTTTTTCAATAACACAGGAATACACACCTCAGAGTTAGACACAGGACAAGACCCAGATAAACAAATAAGCAGAAGAGCAAAAAGGATTTAGAAAACACGGGAGTATTTGTTTTTTCTTTATCTAATCCACATGCTTATAGAGTAGTGAACATGAAAAATCAGCAAATCAGATATTTATTTAATTAATGCTTTTATAATGATTAATGATCTCAGTAGTCATTTTAACTAAAAATGGATAGCAATTCAAGTAATGCATTTAAACAAATATCGCTGAAGAACTCAGAGCATTACAAAGTACATTCTTATTTCTGAGGATTTTTCAAAGTTATTTCTCAACAACTCTTCTGTCAAGGCACACAGAAGTCAATGTCCTCAATGCAAGGAATTCAAGTGTTTCTCTCTGTGATGGGAGGAATGTCAAACCACTGAAGTCCCTCTGAGGTGTGAGCTCTGCAAGGGACCCTCAGCTCCCACTGCTGCCATGCTCACAGCACGGACAGCCTGGAGAAGTTGGGGCTGGAACTGGATGATCTTTAAGGTTCTTTCCAACTACAGCCTTGCTATGAGTCTGTGAGGCCCAAGCCACCAGGCTTGCTGCTCCTCCTGAAGGTGTGAATGACTCCATTACCACCAAAAAACTCCAGGAGTTGCTGTTATTGGAGCAGAAATCCACAATAAGTTTAGTGGCAAATGTTATTACTGAAATAAACGAGAAAAGAGCACAAACCAATAGATCAGAGAAATGCAGACATCCTACTTCAGGGAAAGACCGAGAAACATGAGTTCCCTTACCACTGCTGTGAGGGCAAACATCCAGCCAAGCAGTTGTGGTTTGCTATGGGAAATGTGGGACACCTTGAGACTTGCCGGGCCCAGGAGCACCAGGAACCTCCTGCCCCTCTCTCCCTGGATCCCCAGCCCTGTCCTGCCCAGGGATGTCCAGCACTGCCCAGGTGCTGGACAGCTCAAGCTGGCACTCATCTCCATGGGCAGTCCCCGCCTGCTGCCACCTGAGGGGGAGGCCCTGCTCCCCAACATGTCTCTTCACAAAACACCAACACTACAGCAGGAGGTTTTTGCCTTTTACACAAGTTCAAGCTCCTGCCTGATTGGGGTTTTTCCCCCTTTAATGTACCGATGCTGGTAAAAAATTCCCAAAATCACCACAGTGGCCTCCTGGTTCTCACAGCTCCGTTGCCTGCTCACAACACCTGGTCATTTGTACGGGCCCTTTGCACAGTGTGGGAGAACTTGGACACCCTTCACTCACCTCACCAGGCCTTTAGGTGAAGCCTTGTGGTGCCTGATATGGCAAAATGAAACTACATAAAAGCTTCACACATTTTCATTAAAAGCAGCCAAGAGACCTCAGAAAACCCCATGGCCATAACAACACCAGCACGCCATGGGCCAGATACCACCACCTCTGCAAGCATCCTGATCACTGCTGCAAACTTGAAAAGATTTAATGCTGTTTCATTATGTGGATTTGTGCTAAAACAGAGTGAGGGATATTGCTTCCAAAATTTCACTTTCTAGACAAATGCCTGGGGTCTCAACATATAGCTTAGTAATTCTGGCACCGTTTCTGACCTCCGTTACAGCCACAGGTACTGCAGAGGGTTGTGGTGAACCATGACCAACCCCAGGGTCAGCTGGATCAAGTGGACCAAAAGGTCCATTGGTTTGATGCCTCCACAGCCCAAAAGCCTTCAAGTCACAGACAGCACCCAAAAGGCTGTGAAAAATATCTGTGCTTTACCATTGGCCACTGGCCTCCTCTCCCCTTATTTCTCATATTTGGTTGTCTTTGCAGAGAGTTCTATGTTCTTCAGTAGTTGATTGGCCCCTTGTTACTCCCCTCCGCCTACTCCTTCTCCCATTTGCTACCCCGCCTTTGTAGTGCCCCCTAACTGAGGTGTCACTGGTTACTGCGTCTTTTCCACGCCCCTTCTGTAGGGGTATCAAACCCAATGCCAGCCCCATTTCTTGGTCTTCTCCGTGGTTTTTCTTGTGTTCTTTGATAAACCTCCTCCCCCACAAAGAAGTCCCTCAACTTTTTTCCTGCCTCCTTCACGCACCTTCGCCATGGGTGGGCAAGGCCAACCCGACCAGGAGCTTTGCCTGCCCTCCTGCGCCGTGCTCGGCCTCCATCCTCCCCTTCGAGACAGGCAGAGGATTGCCCGGTGCCCGGGACAGCGTGCTTGCCAGCAACGGCACCGTGGCACCACAGCAAGTTCATCAGGGATCAACGAAATAGCGTGAGTGGGAGTGAGATGTTTTAATCAAGTTTGCTTGCACTTCCAAAATTCATCAGAAATTTCAACTGGCTAAAAAGATTGAACATGGATAAGAGTCACTAATGCACATCTGACCAGATAAAGCCAATAAAGCAGTAAACTGAAGACACTTAAATTCCATTTAACATTAACACTTACATTCCTTAGAAATTTTCATAGTCTCTGTATAGTTTTAAAATTTTTTTCAACAATTTTAAATTTCAGATTTTGTAAGTTCTGTTTGTATCATAGTGTCACAGTTACAACTAGTGCAATTCTGAACAAAGAGCCCATAAGCACTAACAATAAACTTGCCTTTTAACCTTCCTCATTATCCTCAGTTCAGGGCAGACAAAGTAATAAATGTAATCCAAAGGCAACTACTGCAGAAGGTCTCAGTATCCCAGCCAGGGCTCCAGAGGCCTACACCTAGAAGTTTTGATTATAAAACTCTTCTCTCCCTCTCATCATATATTTCTTCCCAACCCTCCCATAGAGGCAGTCCCGAACTGGATGCTTTTCCCTTTTTATTTATGTGAATTCTCATGACATGTCATGCACCACATTCACAGCAATCACTGGCAGATAGTTAAAGTTTCTAACTGGCTACAGGGGAAACCATTTTCCACCAACTGTTCTCCTACATTCCAGGATAAAATATATCTTGTGGACTAAATCTCTTCCCACTTGTATCCTGCCAAAAAAGTATGGGTTTTGTTTTTTAAACGAGGCTTGAATGAAATTCCATTAGCTATTCCTGAGCCATGGCAGAATAACTATTCCAGCATAAAAAAAAAAAAAAAAATCTAACTACAGATAATTGAACTTGTCTCAAACATGAGTTGTTTTCTGGAAACATGACATGGGAATAGACTTTAGTATAATGGCAAAGTTATTTGTTTTGTACAATCTTCATTGAATCAAAACCAGTTAAAGACCACTTGAAACCATAAGGTATGTCAGTGTCTTAGAAAAATATTTTAGATCAGCTGGGATGCTTTAACCATAGAAGTCTTCTTCATGGATGGATGACTACATCCATTAGCTTGCATGCTTTACGATCCTTCAGAACTCAGAAGTTATTCCCAAATTGCTATCATCACTTTTTAATTTGTGATATGGCTTTTCAGTACAAGAAACAAAAATATTTAAAAATAAAATCAAAAGCAACATTGTTTTATCCACATGATGTTTTTGTGATGTTTTATACCATTTCTTTTGGTTTTGAATGCTATATCAATTCAAGCACTGAGGAGTGAGAGATTTTATATTTAATTTGCTGTAGATAATGAATGTAACTAGACTATATATGTTCGCACCCAGGCATGATAAGAATTACAGCATATTTCCTCTGAGCACTGAACACACAAAAAAATTAGCCTTTTAATTGCTATTGAATTAAGCTTTGAACAACTGAGAAAAAATGAGGAATTTTAACCCAGCCACAGTAAATCCAAACTTTTTTGATGTTTGTTCTTGATGCATCCAAAGGTATATTCAGCATTCCAGTCTTCATGAACCCTGTAAGATCACAGCTCATGGTTTCCTACATGGCTCACCTTAATTCTTCACATATTTTTGCTACAGATACAATACTGGGAGTTGGGAAAGACAGGGAGTAGCAGCCTCAGCCTCCATACTTAACCATTGCAGATGACTCTGGGAAGAACAAAAAACACATGGATAACCATCCTACTACCCAAATTCTGCTCTGATCCCCCCTTCCCATAGCTTGGAAAGAAAACTGGATTTTCTCCAAGGCTAGACAGGTGGCAGGGAAATATTTTTTGGTTAATTACCTCAGAATGCTGGGAAAGGTGTGCTGCTACCTCATGTCTGCATTGCGCTGCCTCACACTGGTAATTAAGCTGATCAGTACTGGTACATCTACCCACCAATCAAAGCTGGATATAAGGGATATTTTGAGGAGACAAAGCATAAAACAGCATTGAATTAAGAGTTTGGGTAATCAAGATGGCACATGTTCTACTTGAAAAATAAGGCCAATCCTTCCAAAAGAGGGACAGCTGGCATGCTGAAAGTCAATCTTAACCACAAGAAATGTATTTCTTGCTTTAAGAGTCACAGTTGGGGCCTCTGTGCAGGCTTGTAGCTAATGAGTTGATAATGTCTCCTTCAGGGGAAGGGAAAAAGGCCACTACTCAAATTTTTCCTTGATTCCTCTTCATTTGGGATCCTGGCAAATCAAGATTAGTTCTAATATTTTTATAATGACCAGTCTTGCCAATAGTGGACTCAGTGACAAGCACACTCAACCCAGCCTTAAATTAAACACAGCTTTATAAATGAAAAATTGGAGACTAACACATAAGTGGTTTAACTGAAATTAGGAAAGCTACATGCATGTTTTCAGCATTGCAAATGTCTCACTGTTACAGAACACTGGACTCACCCCTCACATTGTAACACTCTTGAACACATACAAATTTAACCACCATTATTTTTAATGCACTGTTTTCTTTAGGGAATACCATAGCAAAGTTGATTTTGTATCATTAACAACAGAAAGATTTTCTGCTATCAGTGCTGCCAAAAAATGCAGCCTCATGGATTTCTGTAAAGATAAGTATGAGCGATGTTCCCTGTATTTCTTAGAGTAAATAATGTGCTACCCTGCCGAATCCACACAAATGTAAAAACAAGCACAAAGATGCAAAGTTAGTGACTTTCTTAATATTTTCCAGAAGCTGAATATTTTGGCCTAGGCAGATATATGTGTGTGGCACCTAATGCTACCTTTACCTGCAATTTGCTGCAAGTATCTGTGGAAGGATGTGTGACATGAGAGGAGACAATGCAGTTTCCAGGCCTCACAGAGGACCAAGTTACGTATTTTCAGTCATTTTTTTCTCTATAGTCTCCATACATAAAATTAACTAATTTGATGAAATTAGGCAGACAATTAAGCACGCATTTTTTTATAAAACCGTCCTTTAACTTCACCTAACCTGACAATGCCTTGACTCACACATAACTTACTATGCAAGATATTTCTACAAACATATTTCCAAGGGGCATAAAATGCAAAATGCAGCAGAACTTAAGACTAGTAAGTAGTATTAATTGAAGTATTCATGGAAATTTTCAAAACATAAATCAAATTAATAAATTGCACAGTTTCTAAACTATTACTCCCAACAAACTTTACTCTAGAAAAAAATAATTGCTTACACTGCTTTTTAAAGACACATTCCTGCCAAGTCTGAATTAAGAAGCAGTCTGAATTCTAAAAAAATAACTAACTTCAGCATTTTTTGAATTTAACTCTTAATATAAGAATGGTAAAAAAGTAATATAAGTTTTAAGATAGCAAGTTTAGATCAGAGTCCAATTCTGACATGCAAAGGTGATACAACTTGAAATGTTGCTAGGCTGATTTTCTAATAAAAATGAACAATACAATCAAATGAATTATATGAGGTCATTAAAACTATTAAAGCCATTCATCAAACAGAAAACAGATCTTTTGATTTCAGGGAAATGCAAAGACTCCAAACATCCCTCTGCAAACTCTTTCATCATTTCAGTAATTTTCAACATGAGCCCATCCTCATCTGATTCTGCTGTATGCTGCCTCCTGCTCCTCCCCCACTTCTCCTCTAATAGTGTTCAGAGAGAACTTCAAGATGTGGGCTAATGGAACTGGCATGGGTTGGAGTTTAATATTGCATGTGCTTAACTTTTTGTGCAACTGACCAACATGACATGTCTAACTGTATAAATGGAAGTTTTATGGTGATAAGATCAGTAGTTACTGAGATATTTATGTGACATGCTGACAGATATAAAACTACAAAGCTTGCTTTTATGCCTTACATCCTCTAGAAAAAAAATAAATACTAGGATGATGGGTCACTTTGAAGAGAATTTATTATCTAAATTACCTAATACCTGGCTAAGTTCTAATATGCAAGATGAGGTCTCAAAAATGCTATTAAAACTATGGACTTTAATTTCAGAGGATCTTAGCATTCTCTGCCAAATGGGGCAGAGTACAGCCAGTTTGCTTGTCTCACTCTCTCTCTAGATCACAGTGCTGTCATCCAACCAAAAAGGAGAGCGATGACAAAAACCAGAAAAAGGCACAAGATAATCTCTCTCCAGTTTTTACACTCCATAGGTTTAGGTCTCTCAGGGAGATTCCCATTGCTGCTAAGGTGGAGGAGGAAGACTATCTGAGAAGAAAGAAGGTCAAGATTAAAGAAAACATATTATTTGTGTGTGTGTATATACGTGAATCTACATACACACACATATATGAGTATAATCTCTGGATGAAGTGGAGTCTCTTTTACATTTTGATCTAGGGAAAACCAACCTCAGAAATTCTTACAGAACAAGAAGACAATGTTTCCTGCTGCTAGAAAGCAGCTCCCCCCAGCTGTGCCCACAGCTGAAGTTAAAAGCCTGCTCTACTTCCCTCTTTATTTGATGTGAATGGTACTTCACACACTGAGAAGGCAGCAGCCACAGCAGTAGGTAGAAGAAGGGGGAATAACCTAGTGGCAGCAAAGAAGGGAGAAAAATAAAAATATTTTTAAAAAGGCTTAGAGACTTGTAGGGAAACACAAGGCCAGAAGGAAAGCAAAACTTCAGAAGACACAAGTATCTGGCAGTATGCAAAGATTACTGACCCTGAGAACAAGATAACTCGGAGGACAAAAGAATCAGCAGACTGGGGGAAATGCAAAACATTCGGCTGTGCTCTTACTTTCCCGTGAGCTCAGGCCCTTCCTCAGCTGAGAGGATTTTCAGTGCCCTTCATGCCCACCCAAGATGCCCCTCACCCCAATTTTTTATTGCACACACTTCCCAGAGGGACAGTAAAAGAAAGCCAAATACCTCTTTAGTGCCTCAAGGATCCCCTGTAATCACCCCCCATAACCACCCACTCCCCTGTGCCACTCACTCCTGCTGTGCCTCCCACCTCCCACATCCAGACATCAGAAGGAAGATACACACCCCCATACATCTGCCACAAATATCCATGCTTTGTCTATCTCCAGACGTGACAGAGAGAACAGTTAATCTCGGGTAGAGAAGATGCATTTTATTTAGTTAATCCAGAACTTTTGTTTTCTAATTTCCCACTAATCTCTCTGTTTTCTTCATAAGCCTTTCTGCCACAGCCTTCTCGATAGCAGGTATTTTAAATCTTTAGCCTGCTTCTGGTCTTGCCTGAAACATCTGGTGGGAAGGAAGAAAAGCAGAAGTGGGATCCAAAGTGGAGTTTGGAATAGAGACACAGAAGGGCACTGATTGTTCCTATGCCCATAACAAGTGCACAGGATCACTATGTCTGTGTGTAAACTAGCAGGACATGTGAAGGTTCATGACACGTTGGGAGAGGGACACTTAGCACAGGCTTTGCCATTTAGAATTACTATGTTGGGAAAAAAGATCTGGATCTTTTTTGGCAGGGGAATACACTTACAAATCTTGTTAGACATACAGTATATATAACATTTTTTTCATCAGTTTTATCTGCAACATTTAGGAGGTCAGACTGAATTATCCTCTCAGCTCTAAAGCACCTATGCTTCTATTGGAAGAACCAAATGGGAATTCTTCTAAGAATATTTAGATTTTGTTTAAAATTTAACAGTGTCTAATGGCAAATCTCCCTATCACTCATCTCAAAACTCTTCAGATAAATCAGTGGCATTGTAAAAGCTCCATAGTGATTTTTCTGGCACCATTATTTCAAGTTTATTTTGGATAGTGTCAGAGGGACTTTGTTGGTTGTGTCAGCTGACCATGATGATTAATATATAATTAAGATTCTTGACCATTCCTCTTGTGTCAGCAGGAACACATCAATTCCTTTGTCTTCAGCCGATGCACACACCCAGGGCTGATTGCTCAGATATTGTTGGTGGCTTACATATGAACTATCACCTAATGATTAGATAGAGCTGACAGAAATCAAATTCTAATAATTGAAAGATAACCTCATATTTTAATTCAAGCAAAAGCACTAAAAACATTGTTTGGTAGTCTTTGGGTTGTCATATCCCCAATCAAACCCCAAAAGGTGGTGGTGCCCCCTAAGAACAAGATATATCATATTAACTACAATCTAATCTCATAACAGAGTTAAAGTAATAGAAAAACAGTGCTGCTGCTGTCATTGGAGAAATGTTGGTGTGAATAGGAGAGCAGAATCCAAGCATTAGCACCATCTATATGGTGTACACCAAATATACCTCAGGTTAAACTGACTCACTGAAGAGAAAAACAGCAAAACAAGCACACAGAAAATCACCAACCAAATAGAAGCTATCTGGCCTTTTCCCCTCCTACCCAACATCTTTCCTGCTCATTGCACAGCACAATCTTCCTTCTTTAAAACAGTTTTGCAGCTTTACCAGACCACAGGATATGTAAATGTGATTTTGTTTAGGGGACATTAAGGATGCATGTGACAAAAGACTAGCAGCATATCAGCCATGAATTAAAATCTGTTACTGTATTTTAGTTTATTGATCTACTGTAAGCTTCTCAGCATTGTCTAATTTAAATAAAACTTCAATTTGTAACAATACTATAAATAGAAGGCAATATTGATCAGAGTGCCACCAGCCTGCTGAACTTTTGTTATCACTGAAGCCTGACCAGTTAATGTTGAATGTTACAATTTATTACACTGCAAAGTACAATACAACACAATAGCATTTAGATTTATAAACAAAGATATGCTGAACTACTGAAAGCAAGTTCAGTCAGCTCAGAACAAGAAGAGCATTCTGATTTACTGGTGCACTACAGCACTATTTCCCTACCTGAGGCAATATTTCATTACCTTTCTGATATGAACACCTGTTAACTCTTCTGAAGATTGAATAATTTGATTTCTTTTAGACTCTTTTAAACCCCAGAAAAACATCTGATGTCCATCAGCAAAGATTCATTACTGCTGTGGTAGTTTTTTTGAGTTTTTGAGGAACATTACCAGTTAAGATGGGTAAACAATGTCCTAGGAGACAGAACCTTCATAACAAATAGTAGCAGATACCAGACTCCTAACATTACTTCTTATCTTCCCCTCTTCCCTTTCACAGGAGTAAAAACTGAAGTAAATGGATGTAAAACAGCACACTTACAGGCAAATTCCACATGAGGGACTATTGTTAGGCAGTGAGCAATAAAGCACTCTCTAGACAAAGTATATTTCATTGCAGATCTTCCACTCCTGCAGGTACATTGTTCCAGGGAAATTACTGAATTGCCTTAAAGAAAGCTCAGTGTGCCTGCATCATCAGCCAGGAAAGCAAGATGCGTGCTCACTTTCCATTCTAGGTGCAGAAGAGAAGGCTCCTTGGACTCTCCTCTTCTTCAAGAGTAAGGCCACTGGGATAGCCTGCAAGACAGAAAAACATCAAAGAAAACAGTTCTCTTGGTTTTGCTTCAGAACAGAGGAAAATCAACTTTCCCAGCCAGGGCATCTCTACCCCAGAGCTGTAAATGTAATTTTAAAAAACTCCACAATCCAGTGAAAAACATTTATTAGCTGTGCCTGGATGCAGCATTGCTTAGTGAAACACAGTGCTCACCTGCACCTGGGCAAGAGACGTTCATAAGCCAGCAAGGTATGGCACAATGTAGGCTGCTCAGACACTCCAAGAGGGAATTCCTGGGGCAGTGTTGAAACAGAGGAGAGCCTCTGTCTCAAGGATGGGAATCAATACTAGTGTGAAGGGCCACTTCCCTGTGCAAATGCCAGAAATATGATCTACCAGTTATTCCACTCAAACTCCTGTGCAATGCAGATGGGTGAAACTCTAGTGTGAATCTGCCTGTGCGTGTTAGAATGGGCACTGGAGCAGGGCTGTGAACTCACAAGTGGCTGCACACAAACACACCCCACACGAGGGACCCTTGGACAAGGCCCTTCATCCACTTTGTTCTTCCAGGCAGATCTCTTCCTTTGCCTCCCTCTGACCAGCAATTTCTAACAATTTCTAGCTCCTCCTCCCCATTGTCTGTCACAGCTCTGCAGAGAAGCGGTTCTTTCCCTGCCATCGCAGCAATGTCTTCACAGGAGGTCGAAGCCTGTCCTGTGCCCTTTACTCTGTACTCACACAGCAGCACAACGGACTGGCTGCAACCCAGGCAATAGAACCCAAGAAAACCAGCCTGTGCTACAGAGCAACGCACAAACATCAACCTGAGAGCATCCATCCAGGACAGACCCAACTTTCTCCAGGCAGAACTAAGGCAGAGAGTGCTGAGGAAGCAACTGGAAGGGAAGCAGCACCAGCCCCTTCAGAGGGGCAGCCATGAGCTGCCCCTGCCCCTGCTCCTGACACGGGGCAGAAGTGCCCCAAAACCTGCCCAGGCCACAGCTGCTGGCAGTGTCTGCAAGAGCTTCAGCTACAAAGCCATGCAGGGAAATTGTGTACATAGCACCAATAGCAGCACTCCTATTTGAATTAGAAAACAATAATGTAAATAAAGTAATATTAGTATGCATATTTCCTGAAAGAATTTTCTCTCTAGAGCTCGATGTCTATTAGCCTTCAGCTAAAATAAAGGTCATCAGACAGAAGATTCTTTCTTTTTTCCTTTAACAAAGAATGTAATCCACTCTGACGCCTTCAGACTGGGGAATTAATTTTTTAATTAGGAGCTGTAACTAAAATGCTGTTATCATAGAAACAATGTTAGGGTTTAAATTTTACTTATTTAAAACAAGACCAGGCATTTTGAAGTGGTTTCAGGTGGAGGGGACACGATTTAACCAGGGGGTTGTGTACAGAGTATGCAATGATCAGATTAGCCTTTTAAGCTTTCATTCAAAATTCACCTGTCTCTAGGTATTTTTGATATTGTCAGGTTAGGGGGAACAGAGTCTTGATATGTTTGTTATTTACAGGTTCATGTACTCCTAATGAGCCCTGACCCACGGAAATGTGCTGACACTGCCACGGTGCAGGCACTCCTGCAAACATGGTGCTTCCCTCCTCAGTAAAGCAGAACAGCAAAGAAAACCTAAAACTCAACTCAGTCAAATACTTAAAGCTTTATTTTTGGTTAGCACAGATGCGAGGTACCAAACTTAGAGAGAGCAGGCAGTCTGCAAATTAGTAAGATTACTTGTTCAGGAATTTTAGAGGAATTTGGCAAAAATAACTGACATTTGGTCCATTCCGACTTAAAATGTCATTTGATGTGATAATATTTGGCAGATCTTTAAATCTTTCTAGAAAAGCAAATTCTAACTTCAAATCACACCTTAAATTAAATTTCAATTCCCTAACCATAATTATGAATTTTTAATTTTATACTGATGAAGTCTCCAATCTGCACAATTCCTAATTCTGCAGTTCACCCAAGCCAGAAATTCAAATAATAACTTTTTCTATCCTTTCAAATGCCCAAGACAGTACGAAGCATGGTTCCTTGCATAAACTGTTACAAACATATCAGGAATATGTTCAAATAAAATTCATAAATAATATTAACTACATAAAATACAGAATGTCTCAATCTGTTGCAGGAAACTTTGAAAGCAGAAGAGGTTACATTCAATGAATGTTTTGTTCATTAAAAAGTATTCACACCAGTCTAATCGAAAGTTTGGCTTTTGCATCCCCCTTTTCCTTTTCCAGCTGTCAAGTTCTGGTCTGAACACCACATTTGTTGACTTCTTCTGCCAAAGTCTTGTTTAGTTTATGGATTCACAACTGGACAGAAGGAAAAAAAGGAGGCCTGAGACAGGCCGAAAGATAGACAAGAGCAGAGTTGAATAAAGCCAGATCAGGTGAAAAGGAAATGAGATCTGGAAAAAATCAAAAGGCAGGAGGCCTAGGGAAGGACAAGAGCACATATGGGAGAGGATTTGCAGATTGAAGGATATAATAATGGAGAACGGCAGCTAAGAGACAACGAAACCAACAAACAGATGGAAAGAAAAAGGACAAGGAAAGAGAAATAAAGTTCAAAAGTGCCAGAAATAGAGCAGGAGCTATTTAACAGCGAATCAGGCAGTGAGAAGAAAGATACTGAATGGAAAAGATTTGACTATTAAAAAAAGCCCCTATATTAAAATCTTTATGACACTAGATTCTGCAGCAGGAAGATATATTTCCATTTTTTTCCAAGAAAGTCCAATATTTGGAACAGTTTTAATGCAAAGGTAGAATTCGTTTAAAAAGTAGTGTATAACTGAACTTTTAGTGCTAATAGTAACCATATCTATTTTAAATATTCCTACAAGTACTAACCAGATCCTTCAGAGTTATCATCTCCGTTTCTCTGTATATAAACAGAAAGAACTCCATAAGGCAAATAAACACCTCTTGCCATCTGCTGAGAAACAAGCACTAAGAGTCTTTACGAGTTCATTTTAATGAAAAACTTTTCAGAGATGCCCGGTATGTAACATGATCCATCAATGTTTCAGTTTCACAGCCCTGATTAAGGCAGTCACATACAAAATGTGGCAGATTCTCTGCTTTCCAAGAATGATATATGAATTACAGAACACTCTAAAAATGCATATTAATTTCTAGAAACCTTACTTAAAATACCTTGCCAGTTAGGATGGACCAATGTATATGCATATTAATATAAAACCTCACATATTTCAAAAACTTACAGATTGCAATAGCTATTTTAGGGGGGCTTTTTTACATAAATATGGTACATGCTAAGATATTTTAAAATCACATAGATTAAACTGTATAGGTTTTTCCATTTTGTTTGCTCTTATTACTACCAAGGAAAAACATAATTAGGTGAAAAAAGCGACCTGTGGAAAATATTACTGGCTGTTTGCATAGAAAGACAACTTTAATCTCAAATTTCTTGCCATTGACTCAAAGAAGACTGGATAATTTCTAAAAAAAATGCAGATTAATAATAATTGCATTGATAGTTCAGTTTCTTTCCTGAATATAATGGTACAGCACAGGCCTTTATCCTGAAAGCAAGAATAAAAGAATGTTTACACATCCTTAGCTCCTAAAAATCAGCAAAGTCCCTTATACCCAGGAATGTCAGAACAGCACAGAAAGTCTAAAGATTTGTCTCAGCAAAATCACTTTACCTGATCTGAAGGGATCTCAAAGTCCTTTTCCATATCCCAAGGAATGCTCATGCACAGTTTCAGTTCTTCTGTATCCACTAAAATAAAATGGGATTGTCCTTCCTTCACCTTTCCTGAAAAGGAATAATTTCTTATTTTCATTTGAGAGGAACAACACCCTCCAGAAGTGTAAATTCCTCTGTGAGGGGGCTTACACAGGTACAGCTCTACCACACACACTCATTACAATCATCACGTCATTAACCGTGTCACTGGTAACCAATTTCTGAGTAGTTGGGGCATGAAGCACCTAAAAGTGGACAGACAAGCACCTCTTATACACAGCCAAGAACATTTCAGAAAAGAAATGGTTAAACATTTAAGCAGTGTTATACCTGCTTGATAAATCACATCATTTTCTTAAATAAAAATAGCCATTGCATATGTGCCAAACAAGTCAGCTCCTCACTTTATTTGGGTTCATTGTTGGCTTTTGGGTTCTGGGACTGAGGTATATTTTTACGTATATTTTGCTTAAAATAAAGCCCCAGGTCAGTCTTGGTGTAATTTTTTTAGCTAGTCAAGTTATGAACCCCTGAAAAAAGGTGTTTTTAATGGAAAGGCTGACAACCCCTTAAGTGAAGTGCTGTGAATGATGGCACCTTGATCAGAGTTGGAGAAAACGTTCAATGTGATATAAGCTACTGAACTAAGTTGTAAAATGACAAGGACTGAGTGAACAGTTTTTAATACAGATAATATTGTTCATATAGTCTATAAATATAGAATTAAATGTTGACCTCTATCTCCCATGTCAAAAGTCAAAGTCAGTGTCAGCACATATTGTTTTTATTTGTTTCAAGAGAAAAATAGATCAACAACATTAACCTCACAATGAACAGAGAATTGAATGAATTAAAAAGCAGTACCCCATAAATCCCCGTCCTTTTATTGGCACAGTGATAAAAATGCCTAGGGCTTAGAGGAAAAGGGTAGTCTCAGACACTCATCTGAGCTGCTCTATGTACACAGAGCTGTACATCACATGCTAAAACGGAGGAACAGAGATATTAAGATTTGTACAGTCTCATATAATACATAATATCCATCAAATTGCATCATAGCATCCTGCAAAACAGGGCATGTCAGATATCCCTAAGACAAGTAGATTATCACTAGACTACTTTAAAGCAACTTTAGCCTTCCACCTACCTTTGAAAAACACATTTCACAAAAGATATTAAATACACGAAAAGAAGACTTTATTCAATACCATCCATACTTGTGGTTTACCAATATTTGAAGACATCACCTGAAAAAAATCCATTGTGCTTCGAGAGCTACCAGCTTCACTGGTTGGGTAGCTCCTTAAATTTTTGGCTCGTTGGGATAGGACTGAGGGATATGACATTTTTCTCCTGTTTAAAACGTCATTTTTTTCAAAACACCTCATAATAATAAAGGCCCCTATTTCACAACGCCATAGTAAATTTGACAGTTAACTAAAATGAGCAGTTTCAATTGCAAATTCAGTTTAATTGCAATTTTTAGTGCTGCATAATTAAACTGAAAATGTTCTAAAAAGATTCACACAGTCAAAACTAGGACAGAAACAAAAGCATTTTCACAGCATTGGTTTAGGGGTTTCTAATCAATTTCTAGAGAAACTGACAAAAAGTAACATTTAAAAACAAATCAGTTTAACAAAAGAAAAGGAATGGTATCATCTGAAAAATTCAGCTGTTAGTTTTTGTTTACATTTTCTTATCCTCCTGCAGCTTGTAGGATATACACAAATTCTTTTGGTTTACTGCTCCAGTGATTATCTGCTGGCAATGTTGCATCATGTGAAAAACATTTTACAGCATTTGCACTGTGTACTAAACACACAAAAGCAACTAATTACAACGTTTGTCAAATCTAGAGTGTGTTCTGTGGACACTTACGGGAATCAAATTCCATTTTTCTTCTTGAAATGGGTTGGCTGACTTTGAGTTTCACCAGTAAAGCATAGGCTTGGAGTGAAATCTTGACTCCCACACTGCTGAAGGCTGGTATGCTGAAACTCATCTATATCTTGGTGAGAAAAGCCTTCTCAGGCTTGAACATTCACAGGGCTTGAAAGAATTTTACAGCTGGCTATAAAGAGCAACTTTTCTGCTCCACATGTATTCATGCAGCTTCTGGGCAGAACCAGTCATGGTGCTTTTCATAGCTGGATGATCAGAAGACTTCTCTATAACTTCTAGTAAAGAAGGAAAGACATGTATTTTATTATACTAGAGGATTAGTGGTGTGTAGGGCAACGCTGAATAGCTGTATAAAGCAAATCACTTAAGGCCTTGCTAAGCCTGTAAACTCAGTCATAGCTTTACACAGAGAAATAATGTTCAAACAGGGAGGGTACTTTCTAAGACACATGGCTGATAAAATTAACTTCAACCTTGGTTTTAAAAAGATCTTCGTGTGATTCAAAGAATACTGTTTACTGCATGAAAAGGATGATGAATGTGTTACAAGGGCATAAAAAAAGAAATATAATACTTTGTCTCTCTTTTTATTATTTGAGTCCTTATCCCATTAAGCCAATTTGCATATTGGGAATGTTATAATATTGTAAGTTTAAGGTTTAGCTGTTACGACAGTCAAGTAACAGAAGCATCAGCTCTCCAGCAAGAACATGTGAGTTTATGGTTGGTTATGATTCTCCTGTGAGAAACAAAAATAAGGTTTTGCATTCTGACCTGTGCCAAGGGGCCCAGCAGCCATCTGGCTGCATCAACAGAGGCCAGCCAGCACCAGAGACTACCAGGATGGACAACAGAGATGAATCCTTGCAGAAAGAGAAAGGAAAAGAGTCACAGAGCTACAGCAGCCAGATCTTCAGGAATATCCCTGGAGACTGCAGTGACTGGAGCTCTCAGGCAGGAGCTCAGCAGCACAAGAAATGTTTGAACGATGCTGCAGCCTCCTCTCGTTCCATAAGAGCCATCCTTTAACTTGAGCTTCTCTCAGTGCACTGAGTATTCTGAAGTTTATTGTTCCACAATGTCATACAGAAATAAGCTCACTGAGTAAAAATATCCAGTGTTCCATATATTTATAAAAACAATGATCACATTTGTTAAACAGGCAACCATATTGCTTAACATAATTCCAGCACTAAAAAGACACAAAGCACAGACAACTTTAAACTTTAACAGATTCAAGCATATGAACAGGAAATACAACAATGATTGACAGTGACTGTTGATAATTAACTGATAAAAACTAAGTTTATTTGTAAATACCAGTATCCCAACTCATAACAATTTACATTTTAAGAAATTCAGCAATCAAGCCTGTAATACGAATTTCCTGTTTGTCATTTTCTTCCACAATTTGAAAGCTTTCTTATGCTTGGTGTACAACTGGGAAAATTCTTCAACATCACCCAAGAAGTTTGGCATCAATCTAGAAACGATAGTTTGCACAGATATATTAACTGAGATAAATGAATCAGTTCAAATGCTGGTGTAGATACTGTTATAGATTAAAAATATCTTATCTGTATGTTAGGATTGTCTATGGTAATCAGCACTTCTTATTCTGTTTTGAAATATGTAGATACCTATTCAAAAGCGCAGCATTAAAAAACTCACACAGGCTTTTTTTCTAACTAGCCTTTGATGTTAAATGACAATAATCTATATTTATCAAAATAATGAAGATGTGTTCAGCTTATGCGATGATCTCCTACTTTAGTTGAGTGAACACATAAAAAGAAACAGTTGCTGTGTTTACTATTATTTATTATTATTACTATCATTATTTCAATAATAGCGAAATGCAGATAAGTATTTAGCTTGTTGAAATTTTAGCATGAGCTCCAAAAACTTCACACATATTTAGCATACTGATTCCAGACATGGAGAAACAAATTAGCAGATAAGTATTGTGGTAATCATTAGTTAAAATTCTCCAATACAAGCTAGTGTCAGCATCCACTTTCAGAGCCAAGGAAAATATTCATAAGCTTTTACTTCCTGCAATAGAGAATTCACTGTTAACTAGGATTCAGATCCCGTGTTTTCAGTCTCCCTACAAACATGAGTCCTCTCTTAGGGATTCTATCAAAAAACTCTCCCTGCTAACAAAAAAATAATAAAAATACACTGTGATAAAATGCCTTTAATCAAAAGGACCTCAAGATATTGAAACCTGCAACAACAGCTGCAAAAAAAATAATCAGAAGTACAGCTAGCCTTCATTTCTTGAAGCCATGGTCATCTGAGAGAATATTATTTTCTATTAAAATATAAAACACACAATTATTGATTCTTCCTTCCTGTTTCATACACCTTATATACCGCACATTTAAACACACTTATATTTTTAAACTTTCCATTAAAATAATAGTTAGATGATAACAAGGTAAGGTAGACCAATTTAAAACCTTGTAAGGCCATTAAGAACTTATTAGTAGAAAAATAGAAGTTAACAGAAGAAATTTTGCTCCACATTTTCACATCTGGGCTTGCAAAAGTAGCTTTTGCAAGTCTCATGCTTCTCTCTGTGTGCTCTTATTGCCAGCCTTTTGATCTATCTGAAGAGAAATAAGGACAACCACAGAGCTACACGTGTCACTCAAAGACACGAACATGCTCGGTGATATCCTGGAACCCTAAATAAGAGCAGTGACTCGCTACCAGAGGAAGGTGAGGGGCTCGTTCCTCCTGCAGCAAAAACAAGCTACAAAGCAGTGCACTCCAGGATTCGTGCACATTTGGGGGATCAGGTTTGCCACAGATCACCTAGGAGAAAAGACAGGGACTCTAGAGCAGTAAAAAATGTACCAAATGAACAAAAGTGCTCACAAGTGGCTTTGCTGATGCTGGAGAACAGAGTGGATGGCATTTGTCACAGTCCTGATATCCCCCAAGTGTTGCTGCTGCACTAGTTCTGCCCTTTCAGTGCAATCTGAAAAAAAAATTTGTACACAATATTTAGTACATCGACAAGCCAAAGATTTTTATTATTATTTTCTTTTTCTATCCATTTATGGTTACAAATTAATGAAATTACATGAGACTGAAGCCAATGACAACTGCTAATCTGTAAGCAACAACAAGCAAGGAAAAGCTGATAGGAGTACAGCTGTTTTATTTTAATTGAGGAATGATTTTATGTTGGAAGCACTCAATATTCACAGCAAATTAAAAATAATGAAGTGAATTGATACCAATGATATTTTTTTACCTACTATCCCTTTGTAAATCTATTTCTTCACACAAATTGACATGTCTAATTGATACATATGCTATTATTCCTCATTAGTAGGCTGAATAAAATAATTCTTGATTAAATTTATTACAATTTACAATCCAGCATAATGCTTGCAAGCTATAAAAGTCAATCAACAGGAAACAGAAAAAAACCAGATGACATTATTACTTTTTATATATACACAACAATCTCATGTATTTCATGGAACCTCCCTAAGCATTTCATTGCTCCTCAGGAGCTACAGGCTGTCTCCAACAGGTCACTTCATTTTTCATATGGCCATAGATATATTTCACTGCATACATTCTTCTGAGTTTTTCTGATAAATATCACCTCTAATAAGCAAATTATTTGCGTATTTAGCAATCTGTTAGAAGTTGTCTGGAAGAGTTAGTCTTCTACTTACACTCAAACAAAATTATGCAGAACAGCTGATGATTTACTTTGTGTGGATTAGGGAGTTTGATTTATGTTGTGTTACCACTGCATCAAAAAAGCTCAACAAGTAGCAAAAATTCAGAATTTCAATGAAACAAAGAAAGTCAATAGTAAACCTGACAAGCAAAATATATATCTTGTGATGCAAAATTTCTAGCCAAAAAGAAAATGGAATCAATGGCAGGTCAGTCTGTTCTTTATAATTTTAACTTATTCCACATCTTGCCTTGGCCTCCACTATTTTATAGGAAATTTTTTGGTATTCTGAACCTAGCAGAGCAGCTATTATGTTACTCTCTAATGGCAAGAAAAGTATGTTATGATCAGACTCTTTCTGTGGCCTATTGCTCCTATTTCTCTGGAGAATGTTAGCAGCTGGCACAGGATTGCTGCCCTTGCTGATGCTGGGCTTCAGACTTGAGAAATAATTTACCCAAGAATGCAGTATATATGCTATAATTAGTACAGACACAGAATAGATATCTGATTCTTGTTGTCTGAACTTAATACAATTTCTTTTTGATGAAGAGCCTCTGATGCCCTGACTGTGTGTCTGCCCTGATTGTAGTCTGTATGTCAACTTGTTCAGATAAGCAGAAGAAATTGCTCAAAAAGTCAGACATTATTGTATAGGACCACAGGATCAGAATTAAAGCCTAAACTGTATTGGGAATGTTTTCCATTCATATTACATACCATCTTCTTTGTAAGACAGTAGATAAAATCTAATTTTAAAAAATTAATTTCTAGTTCAAATACAACTATCTATAAACCTAATGAATTAGAAAAGAGAAATACAGAAGTCTACAGATGTAACTGAAATTAAGGTACAGATTCTAAGGGTGTAATATGACAGTCTCCACTGAAAAATAATCTGGATTTTATTCTAGAGCTATTTGAGATTCACAACTGAATTTTTATACAACATAATTCCAGTAACTGATATTTTTTTGGTTACTACTTGGGAATTTTGATCAAATCTTTGTAAAAGGCAATATCTCTCAATTCAGAAAGACCACTGACATTTCAAAATCAAATCCTCCATTTCAAAAAATAGGAGGAAGAGGTACTATCAGCAGCAAACCCAGCTGTTTCAGGATTCATCTACTACTTGATATGTGTTACTCAGCACAGTAAACAACCAATCTGCCAGGGGCAAAAAATCAAAGAGCTCTGTGTCAGCTGAACAGCATCTTTTAAAGAACTGAGGAAGTGGCCCAAAAAAGCAACCCTTAGAGGCAGGCAGATGTTTTCTAGTGTTCCTGGGGGACCCTGCCATTTCAGAAAGTGCTGTCACCTAGACCTGCACCATGCTCCATGTGTGAGATCATGTTTCAGGGTGACCAAAGGTATTTCCAACAACAAAACTATCTACAACAGAGCAAGAATAATCAGGGGCTATGGCCTTATTGAAACTGAATTCTAATGTAGGTCCTCCACATGCATTTAGCCTCAACTGTCAAAGGTGACTTAATTCATTAAGCCTTTCCAGCCTTCTTCTCTGGACAATAGATAAAACCAGCATGGATGTGCTGCTCATTCATTCTGATCCAGGGTGCTCTCTTGGTCTGCACACACCCAGTGAGGGTAAAGGACCCTAAGCTGTGCCAGGCCATGGAAAAAGAGCCAGAGCAGGGCTGCAGGGACTGTGTGGCTGGGACATCCCCCAGAGCAGCTCAGCTGGTTACGGTAGGGTACTGATAACACACTGAGTGTGGGTTCAAAATATCCCTGTATGGGCCATTTACGTAAGAGCTGGACCTGATTATCCTTGTGGGTCCCTTCCAGCTCAGAATATTCTGAGTCACAAGTGACGTGATGTGCCAGGGGGGCCAGCTCAGCCACCCCCCTTCTAGCAGCAGACCCACAAAGCAAAGACCTTTATATTTCAACAGGCATTATCTTGTCATCGCTTTTAATCTAGAAAAACCATATTAAGAAAAACATGATGGCAAAGATTATGATCAGCCTTAAATACACCATTTTCATTCAGCTCCAACAAACTCAATAGGAAGACTATTTCATGAAAGAGCACAACAGATTGAAATTCAATAGTTTAGTTAATCCGAGCATAATGAAATAAAATTATACATATATATACACACACACACGTGTATGTGTGTGCACAGGGAGGGAGAAGCTACAGCTTTCACATACATAAAATTTCTATTATAAAGCTCAAGTAAGAAATGCGATATCAGCTCTTTAAAGTTTTCTGCTCAGAATGCTTCTAGCTGCAAACACAAAAACAAACCAATACATCTATGACATTTGCAATTTTTAAATCTTAATAACTTGTGAAATTAATAAAAAAAATTCACTCACTCTATTATATTCATCACCACAGAAGACAAAGGTATTATCCAGTTGAGTCTATACCAAAAAGAAACACCCGCATTAATATCTGCGATTTGATACACATTCCAAACACAAGAAGTAACAAATTTGGTGACAAAGCTGTCAAAATATGTTCTGCAAATACATTGGCAAGAGATCTGGACATACTAAAGAAATTCAGTGAAACAAAATAGGTGCCAAATGGGGATGTTTGACAGAGTGTTCAAAAATACATTTAGACCAAAGCAGGAACATATCCAACAGAGAGATTCTCTACATAAATTATCATGAAACTATTAGAAATAATTGGCCAGTGATTTCAAAATATTACATATACTTTTAATGTTATCAAAGAGCTGTGTTGTGAACCATGTGTGATTTCTTGGCGATTGAATTTTTGGCCGCACAACAGCGTTTTTAGGTGCAAGTGAAAATACTATATCCCATACTGTAAGTCAATCTGTAGTCTTTGAAATTTCATCGAGCTTCCAAGTGCTTTGAAAGGCTGTTGGGGGAAATACTATAAAGTCTGGATACTCTGGGAGGCTGCAGAGCACAGCCCTTGCAGTGGCTCTGCTGAACAGATGCCTTCCCCAAGGCTGAAGAGAGCCCACATGATAAAGATGTCACGGCCAACCTCTCCAGCCAGAATGGAGGTGTCTGTGGTCACAGTGCCCCAGGCCACCAGGTCAGTGTAGCCCTGGTCCCTACAGCAGGTACCACAGTGCTGACACAGGCCAGTGCTGGAGGTAAAGAGGCACAGGGGGAGGCACCTGTACATCTCTGCCAGGCTAACAAGAGCAGATTAATTTATATTCAATGTTGTATTACCAGCATTTCTCAATAAAATGAAGTCATCTAAATGTTTCCAAATACTTCTGTGAAAGCTGATATCTCTGCAGATATACTTGCAGGAGCAGCAGCCCCTGCTCTGCACTTGGATGCCTTGGTAAATGAAGGGGATCAGGGGTCTACCTTGCAGAGCTACCTGTTCACACCCTTCACAGGCATGAAATTCAAAGTTGTTTAATGGTTCTAGAGAAATACAGGCCTTGTAACAGAATAAAACTGAGCAAGTCAAAGTAGACTACCCAGAAAGCAGACAGGGTGCCAGGGCAGCTTCCTTCAGCCCCAATGTGCAGCTGAGCTAAATGCTTACATCTTGAGCATGCACTGAAATTTATGGAGTCTGCTCAGATCTTAAGGCTCAGAGTATCTGGAGTTAAAATCTGGCTTCCCTGAAGCGTATGGAAATATATTCCCCGACTTCAGTAGGACCTGTTATAATCTACAAAGGTTTCAACAGCACACTGATCTGGGCCTCCCATTAGGGCATTGAGCCAAGTGAATTATATTCTTCGTATGTTCACTCTCAAAAATTTGTGGTTGATTTTTAGGAAAACATTTTTATATACACGTTGTGGAATTCCCTCATTATTATCCTATATCAAAGACACGCGCTCTGAATTTGAGGTAGTACAAGGTAAGATTTGTGTTAACTTCTGGCAAGTTCATTCCTTACGCTTGAAGTGAGCCTCTGAGAAAGCCCTCTCCTGCACAGACAAGCTTTTTCCAACTCCAGAAAGATCCATTTTCCTGAACAACCACAAAGAAAAAGGCACAGATATAACTTAAGTAGCCCATAACTCCATTTATTCCACCGAGATGAGAACTTTCCAGAAAAGCCTCATCCAGTGCCTGCTATCATTTCTCCTTACTCATTTTGACATCCTCAAGGGCTGCCTCCACCTTCCTACATCCCTCCCAGTGCTGTCCCAGGCTGTTGGTGGGCTCCTGTGGGTTTGGAAGTAGGGCAAGGAAAAGCTCTGACTTCTGCTGGAGTAGAAAGTGGCACGAGTTTTGTAGCTGCCTTTAGTCCTGAGCAAAACATTCCAGTTTTGCACATCAACCTAAAAAAATATATGCCAGCACAGATAATTTTTTTACTTCATATTGTAACTGCTGTTTCTGTCAGCAGATTGTGGGTTTTACCTGTGAGCTACACCTTTTGGAACTGGTTACAGAGCTTTCAGATAGGCATTTTTTGTTGGACAAATGAATTTACTATCAGCAAAGCAGACTGAGTTACTTAAATGGGCATATTTTTTTTTCCTTCTGTGTGAGGCCTTTAAATTTAACATGCCTTTAAGAAGTACTAACTTTTAAGTTGCCATAAAATCAAATAATTGTATTTATTAATTTGTTTTAATTACCAAGCACAGATAAGCATATGTCCTACTTAGCCTGGGAAAATCTGAATGCACACCTGCTCCAACAAGCAGTCTGTAAAATGAGACGTGAGGAAAATATTTGAATTACATTTCCCTGTTCCAACATACCATTTTTAAAAACCACTTTCAACACTGAACTAGGCCTTTACAGTTAAGGCATTTTACAAGATGATACTGAGCTATGTTTCCTGTCTATGAAGAAGGCACCAGCATATAAAATGGTAGTGAATTTGCATTACCTCCAATCCATCATTCTTTGAGTGCACAGGAAAAACTGTGAGACCTGCTGCAACAAAGCACAGCCTTGTGTTGACAGATTCTTATTTAAGTGACTGTGAATACAACAATTCCACAAATAATTTGTCAAGTGTGTGGCTGAACTAGCTCTGAACCCTGATAAATACCAACTCTCCTCACTGCTACAAAGGCATGATGTTCTGTGTGCGGGCAGTGAGTAACAAGCACCAGGATTTAACAATCGATGCTACTATATTTCTCTTTTCTTTGTGGTTAAAAAAGCCTTGAAGGGTGGCTCTTTCAGCAGTGTTAAGTACTAGTGGTGGCTATGCCTTGCAAATCTAAGTAATACACTGCAGGCTGAGGTGAAAGGAATAGCACACTGCATCCATTTTTAGCTGCATTTAAAACATATGGTTTATGTTGTCTGGTGAAAAACACTCTTTACTGTATAGTTAGCAGACTCTTGTTTAATACAGGCTATTATTAAATGGACCTCTTTCAAGTTATGATAATAGGACATCTACTTCACTGCTTTTTGCATCCTAAGGCATATATTTGGACCAGGGTAATTCAAGAGAAGAGTCTCTTTCAGGAAAAATAACTCAAACTCTAGGGGAACACATGTACATATTAATAGGAGGAAAAACACTCCTTCCAGGTATTCAATTGAAATCAAGATTGCATTTTTCTATCATGCAGTGC
>NC_063224.1:15900000-15930000 GCF_020740725.1 Corvus hawaiiensis
GGTTGGCAACCACAGCCCAGTGGGTATAACAGCATCCCTCTGGAACGCAGCCTGAATTAAGGCAAATGTTTACACTCAGAGATAAAATCAGAGAGAGATAATGGAAGGCAAAACCTGATAATAATAATAAAAAAAAATAGTACAATTATTAACTTATTATACAGGGACACAAACTTACTGCACAGTCTTAGTCCTGGCTATAAAATTCCAGCAACAGTGTCCTTCCTTTCCAGAGAAGGGACATCACTTTTATTTCATCTGTGCAGCACTACACAAACCACTCACTGGACCCACTAAAGGGTGGGATCCACCAGTGTTTGAGAGCCTACCCTCTGTGGATAAATGTGAAAAGACTTTTAAAAGAAATTTAGTACAGACCTTAGGAATAATTTCTTCTGAATCTGCAGGTAGAATAAGACAGGAAGATAGTGTCCAAGACACTCAGGAAAACTAGATTGGCTTTTACAGCTGAACCAGGAACAAATAAAGAGAAGTTCAAGTTCCCAGGGCCCTCCTGCTATACTACACTCTACACACCATTGAAAATTGGACACTAGGACAGGCTCAGGTTTCTTTTCCTTTCCTATGTTTGAATTTTTCCTATGTAAGCTCCAGTCATTTTGCTGTGCAGCTAAACCCAAGTCTGCAAGGGATGATGAAGGGGATATTATAGCTGCCTTGTTTTGTCTTTGCTGGGATTGAGAATGATGTATTTGGGATTCAGCTGGTGTATTTACAGTAGTTTTAGTGACCCATAAAACATTGGATCTATATTTTGAAATATTTACAAGAGTAGCAGTCAACAGTTCTTTATCTACAATACTTTTTAATACTTCTGTCTCCTCCTCTCTTGTCACCTTTTTTCATGCTGCCTTTTTGTTGGTTTTCAGCTCTGATATTGTTTGCTGATTGTGACATCGTGCTAGTGACTGAGTTCCTCTAGATGAAACACAGGGCATTCCTAAGTGAACTTTGTTCTTTTTATTTTATTAACAAAAGGAAAAATGAGATGCATCCAAATCACCCATGCACCAAGTAAATTCCCACTCTGAGGGGGAACAATGTTGTCCATTTGGAGTCAGGTCTATTCATAACTGTACAACCAAAGACAGGGGGAGCGGAGACCTTACAGGATTTTTTCACTTTTTGTTTGGAATTAACAAACTGGATCAATTACTTTTGCAATCTGAAGCTTTTCTTTTAAAAAAATAGGATTAGGAATAAAATTATTAATTATTCCTGGATTAGGAATAAAAGCAACAATCACTGCCCCTCACTTCCTCACCCTCCCCAAGATCCTCTGGTTAGAAATGACATTTATCAATTTTATAAATTTTTGCTGTCTACCTAATTGAACTTGCCTAGGGAAACAAGCCTTAGTTTCCAGCCTAAATAGCATATGGAATAAAATTCCAGGATAAATTTCAGGTAAAATAATTCCCTAAAACCAAAAATCAAAGCAGCACTCCATAACCTTCCTATCAGTAACACTGGAGCAATTTTCCAGTTCAGACAAGCAGCTAAGGGAGGAGAAGGAAATACAAAGAGAAGGATAGGTTTAAATTAAATTTCAGACATAATTCTCACTCCTTAACCTCAGAGATACAGAAGCAAAAGGCTACCCAGTAAGAGAAAATAGCAGAACAATTAAGTTCTTTGTTTCATTGGCCTTTTTGTTTTTCTCTTCCTGAGCAAGACAGTTATGGTGGAGAAGTTGGAAGAAGAGGAATCAAAACCCAGCAAAGACCAAACCATTACCAAAAGGTAAGAGCAATGTTTTGTTGGGAATTTTTCCCCCTTTTGAAGCTCTTCTAACCTGGAAAGTTGAACCACAAACACATTTTAATTAGAATAATTCAGCATCCAGTCCTGACGGTCTATCAGTTATATCTCCAAATTAGCCAGTCCTAATTATACTCAGAGAATAAAGGTAAGTGGAGTTATGGCTACTTGTACTGGTTACCACAGATTTCTATAACAGTTCCTATACAACCTTAGGTCCCATTTGTAGTAGCACGGACCACACTGAATAAAGGAACAGGAGCTCCTTCAAGAGCAGGGCAGAGCTGGACCAGCTGGGTCCCAATGCCAACTCCCCCACCCTCACAGAAGGACTCACAGGATGGGGAACACTGAGGGGAAGCAGCTCCTGTAGCTGGACCAGCAATGGACAAGGTACAAAGCAGGTGAGAAGAAGGGTTCTTGTGACGTTCCCTATCTAGCACTGTGTCCAGACACACAGCAACAGACACAGACCTCTCCCCCTGCTACCAGGATTCCTTTCATTCTACATTTTCAAATTTTTGCTAACAAGGAGCCTGAAACTTCCACCCATTTAGCAAGGAGGGCTCAGAGCCTCTCCCAGGGTCACAACTCCAAAGGCCAGGCTCCAAGACAGGCAGCAGCTATTGCAGGATTCCCAATAAAATCGGGAGAGGGAGCAGTCCTGACTGCGGTGGCTGACAAGTGTTTTAAGGCTGTATAATTATTTAGGGCAGGCAAGCCCTCAGGGAATGCCTTGAAGGAATGAAGAATCTTTTGCTCTTGCTTAGAGCTTTTTTCTAAGACAGGAATGCTGAGAAATGGGGAGTTGGGGTACGTTTTATACTTGCAATTTCACTGTCCTGTGCTGCATAGTCAAACTTCTGAGGCTCCCATTAAACATTTTAGCCACAAGACCCTCTTTGTGCAGAGTTAAATTATTTAATTGCACAGCTATCCCCAAATATCCATCAACATGGATCATTTATAAAACCTGAAAATCATTAAATGTGTTACCTCTATGACAGTCATAGCAAATGTCTACTTTCAGACCTAACAACAAATAGCAATACTTATTCAGCACTTTGCATGTAAGTATCCAAAAATAGTTTACAAACATTAACGAAATAAACCAAACAAAAGGCAGGAAATGACAGATAAGCAAAAATATTGAGAAAATTTAAGCAAGTCAGCCATGGCCTCATACAGAATTAGTGACAATGGCCAAAACATCCTCCATCTCCTGCTCTGCACCACAAGAGCATCTAGAATCAAAACAAGATATTGATTTTGAATACATTTAATGTTTAATAACAAGAGTAACCTTAATTATTTCAAATCAGTTTTTAAAAGCAAATGTGTCTGTAATAATAATAATCATAATAGTTAGAATGAAATTTTGCTGCTGAAATGCATAAGCAAAAGAAACCTCAGGATTGTATACACAGGTATTTGTAGGAATTATGTTCCAAGGTGATCTCTGCATTTTATCGGGGATGCCTATTGGATGCAGTGTAGGAGAACACAAAGAGCAAAAATACCAGGCCCAGAAAAGTTTGCATACATGCAAACCCAAATAAACGGGATGGATTGGAAAGTCATTTTAAAGGCAGGCTCTGTGTGTTCTATTACTAATTCTTCATGTTACCTTCCTCTTTAAAAGCTAGATAAAATCCAAAAGATTTACCACAAGAGATTACGGCAGCTCTGGACTTGAACAATGCCACAGCATCCCTTTTAAAGTTAAATCATACTTGACTATTGTTATAACAGTGTCCATAAAAATACAAACAACATGAGGGTAGTTCAGCTACTGAATGCCCGCTGATAGTGCTTTTTATTGCATGGACAAGATCACAATTCATACACTAACCCCATTTTCCCAATTCCCCAAGTTTCATTCTGTCAGGATTTGGAAACGTTGTGGAATTTATACTTACAGCTGTAACAGGAGGAGGGAAACTACAAGGGCTGCCAGTACCAAATGCTTAAAGAATCTGAGCACTGTGGTGGAGAAGGACCTATCAATGGGAAACACCTGGTGGAGGCATTTTGTTCTGCTCCTGCAGGTGCAGCCAATCTGCAGGGCCAAACCCTGATTATGAAATTACTGCCCTTGGTTTTTGGAGAAGTCAGGATTTGCATCAGCAGCTTGGCATATCCTGCTTTCAAACCAAAGGACACATAAGGAGAAGGATGAAGAAAAATGTCAGATGATGAGGCTGGAAAAATGTGGACAACCATCAAATTAATACTACTTTGGCTTTTAACATACAGAAAGATATACTTGGGATATAACATAGCAATCTACATATCTTTAGGGTACAGAATGTTATAGATTATGATCTATAGAGAGATTATTATAATTTCTATAAAGCATAACTAGGAAGCAAAATAACACTGTCATAGAAGGTCTAGAAAGATTTCCTTATTTTCATATTTTCCTGATTTGGGGGATGCAGCTCCCAACATAAAAATCCAGTAAAGTTTATTTATTAATTTTGCTTTCAGCCTGTGAGGAACATAAGCACAAACAGGAGCAGTGCACTGCAGTCAGCTCTAGATACCTGAGGATTTTATGGTAGAAGAGTAGGAAGATGGGAAGGAGAGAGGGAGTTGAAGGTGTTGGAGTGGAGGGGACACCAAAATCCAAGCAGGAAGTGAGTTTATTGCCATGGGGAGGACTGCAAAGGAAACAAGACACAAATCTATAGATCACAGATCAGATAATTTTTTATGCTTATAGAACAACTTGTTTGTGTATTTGCCCAAGCATTAGCCAGGAGCAGAATTGCTATGACAAAGTTATAGATAATAATAGTAAAATAGCATAAATAAGAAAAAAATGGATAAAATAAGAGAAACAGCAAAATATGGTTTTTAGAACAGACAAAAAGTGCAACTTATACAAACTAAAAGCACTCACAGTTGGAGAGAAACACAAGTTTTCTTTTGTCTAATATTTTCCTTTTCTCTTCTGTAAAAATGATGGTATATCAATAATATAGTCTAAGAAGGAACAAAGAAAACATAAAAAATAATTTGCAAATATGCTAAGAATGTGTTCATTCTCTATTATTAAACAGTTCAAGGACAGATTCAGCTGAGCTTTAAATGCAATAAAGAAATTATTTCAAAGCAACACTACGAGCATCATACAGTAATTGAGAGTAGAAAAACAAGGGTGATAAAACTGTCCTGTGTTATTGATGTTAGAGTTCCTATATGATGCATTTCTGTGACGGGATTATCAGAGCACTGATGACAACATGTACTTACTTATCAAACCAAACAAGGTGTCTCAAAAAGGAGAAATATTAAATTATGTGCTATCAGCCAGCTATTCAGCAAAACTGTGTACCTAGTATCTGTTCCATACATCTGCATTTCTGCACATGACCCTCACTAAAGTACTCTGTCTCTCTACAGTGTTTGCATAAAGAAAATCCTTTGATCTTATGAAAGAAGTTTCAAAATGGACCCATCTTAGCAATAAATTAAATTGCATCAAAAAAAGGCAGAATAGTCTTGTGCAGGTTACCAGCCTTTCTCCTGTAATACTTATTCTCTCTTCTTGTCACAGATTTGTTTTATTTTGCTACAGCAATACATTATTACAACTTAAAATTCACATTCACCTGAAGAAAGCTGTGACATGCCTACCAAAAGAGACATACACTGCTTAACCTAAATTGACCTTTTTTTCCTTCTATTCTAATAGATCTTTTTTCTTTTTGTCACTCAAAATGAGTGTCTGATGTATGAGCATAAATTGTTAAAAGCAGTTTTAGGTAAAGGAAGAGAGAGTGAAGTGGAGTTTTCTCACAAAAGCCAACCTCAATTTATGTCAAAGAGGGTTAAAAGACCTTGGGATTAAAGCAATAAACTTGCTGCTGTCAAAGCTAAAACCCGCTAACAATTTAGTGCCAAACGCATGTTGTTCAATATCATTTCATATTATATTATGTCACAAGTAAGTGACAGTTCCGCATCAGACTGACAGGGCTGATTTACTCTGAAGAATTCATCGACATTTTGCAGAGTCAAAGCTGACTTCATTTTGTTTGGATGCAGAGAGGGAAATCTCTGAGTTGGAATATTTGGCTGAATAACACGGTCCCCCCCAGACCCTCATGGCACAGAGCCCTCGGGCACGACCCACCCAGCCCAGGGCTCCTCACCTTCCCCTGCCCTAAACCACCTCCAGCCCTGCCTGCTGGCAACTCCACTCTTCTATGTGGCTCCCCTTCCTGCAATTTTAAAGTATCCAGCTGTCCTGGTCAATGTCTGGATAGTTTTTTCTTTCTGAATTCAAGCTTTCATGCTTCTCAAAAATATACCTGTTGTCAAGGCTGAGATAAAAGACTGTGTTAAGAAAATACTACTGGCACCTGCTTATATTTTAAGTAGGCAGTAATAACCGCTTTTTTTCCAAGATGGTAACTAGATCTCAAGGTCATGTGTAACGAGACCCTTCTAAGGCCAATGGCAACAATAGCATTTCTTTATATATAGATGTCTTTTGCAAGATATTCCCAGATGGCTTTTTTAATATGGGTTCCAATTCAAATTTCTCCCAGGGCTCTGAGACAATTCTGAATAAACATATTCTTTGTTTTGTCTCACGAAAATCTAATTAATTTGACTTCTCTGTCAAGGTTTCAAAGCTTATTTATAAAGGGTACTCCTTCTCCAAATATTCTTCTACAGCCATTTGCATCCTTTTGCGATGTTCATTTCCTTCTCTTGTTGGCTACTGCTGTAAATGTGGAATTACAGCTCAGCTCCTGAAGCTGAGGGACCAAGTAGAACTGTACTGCACTCAAAGTAGTCTTCCTTGGAAGGAAAGGAAACAGGAATATCCCCCACTTCTTTTTGCTTCTTTTTTAATTGTTGAGCAAAATTTCAGTTACCATAGTTTGCTCTTACCTTTATTTCTGAAACAAAGCTAGCAACGTTTCGGGTCTTTAGACACGCATATCACTTTTTTCTCCATCTAAATACAGGAGTGAGTACATTAGTGCCTGACCATTAACTTCTGTAAACCGCGGGGTGATTCTTCTGTGGGATTCTTTGGGCAATGTTTGCTGTTCATCCAGGAAAACATTATTGCTGCATGTAAAATGGTCCCATCATCCAACACTGGTTTGTTTTCGCTGACCATCTGCTGGACAACTCCCAGGCAGCAAAGGGGTTACCTTGTCTATTATGCCAGGGAGCAGAACTTCCAGTGAATTGTTAGGTGGGTTAGCAGATGGTTAATCTTATTTGACATTTAAAGCACTTGGAGGCAAATTTAGTGTTCACCCGCCCTGGAGTGTACAGCATGAATATGCTCCTACATATCTATTCCTGTTTAAACTAGTAGCTCTAATGGCTGGAGGATAAGCAATGCCTGGCATGAAGAGAGATTTCAGGGAAAAAAGAAAAAAAAGAACAGGTCAACACATATTCTGGTTTTAAACCTTTACAGTTTTCTCATATTGAAACACAAATTCTATTATTTTTGGATGACCATCTCATCCTGACACAGAAATACCCTTGCTAACTTACACATTCTTCTAGTAGATCAAATTCTAATATATTTTGTAAATTAATATTTCTGTGCTCTGTTTTCCACTGCCCCATTAGTTATAGGCACGACAGACAAAGACACACGTATACATGTTTCACTGAGTGCAAAGCCAAAGGTATCCTAAGAAATCTAAAGGAGAATAAAGACATTTCTGCAGCCTTTTCCTCACAGAGTGCCCCTCAAACCCACTGTGGTGCACAATAAAGTCAAACCATCAAGGACTCAATGCATTGCAGCCAAAGAAAAGGGATGAACACAGAGCTGTGACACAGCCTGAGACTGCATTTTCCCTCTGCTGTGAGGGGCACAGGGGTGGTGAGGGCACAAGGGACACATGGTGAGGCTCCCAGTCCCTTTTGCTGAGCTCCAACTGAGCACAGTCTCCCCTTTAGCCCTCTGTACCTCTGTGATAGAGATCAAAATGAATTGTCATGTCTCTTTTAAGAGGAAAATACCACAAGCTCTCTCAATACAGGCTGTGACCTTTCAATTTATGCTATGGGTTTACTCAGTGCTTGCTCTGTGGTTCATGATTAACTTGAAAGAGTTAGATCACACTCCCTTCAGGTCATCAAGAAGGAACTCCTGTTGACTGTTAGAAATCCCTCATGCAATAAAGTGCACATAGTATGGCTGTATAAGCTATCCTTCAAAGTTACTGCAGTTCAGTAATGAGGTATCAATTCTTATCAAAAAGCTCCTAAACATTTCTATTCACTTTTTTTTTTTCTTTAATGTACTATTTATGAGAAGACAAAGTGAAAAACAGCCACCTGGTTATTAATAAATATATCTGCTTTCATAAACTCCTTACAAACTCACACAGCCCTCATACATTAATTAAACACTCTATGTAGATCAAAAAAGATGGTTTCAAGTCAAACTATAAAGGGTAAACTGAGATAAAGAGATAGTTACACCTTCCTGCTGAGCCACAGAAAAACCCGTCTCCCTCCTCCTGTAACTGTGGTTGTGCTGATGCCCCAATGTGTTCTAGTAAACAGAGTAAAGAAATTTCATAAATATTTTCTTTTCAAAGCTCACCCATAGACTTTTCCTATTTCTTTATAGAAAAATGCTACATTGGCAAATCTTAAAACTTAATCTTCACTAGTAGGTACCCTAGAAGGTGGGGTGGCTTGAGAAGCAAATGCTGGACTGAGGAGTTGCATCTCCTGCTGCCACTGGAAGAGCAGGTCAGCAACATGGGCATTCTTTTTGTTATTTATTATTATCCACACCTCTGTACTTAAAACCTGCATGTTGGGGGTGAGTGGATTCTTTCAGGTGTTGTTTTAGTTATCCACAGCTGTACATTTCCCTTCATTTTGCAATGAATATCAGGCAATAATGGGAAAATCCTTCCTGTGCCTCAACACATGATTCCCCCAAATCAATTTTACACACTCAAGTTTCCAATGCAGTAGCAGCTCAAGCTCATTTAGCAAAATCAAATAGATTTTATTATATTACTTGTATTTCTTCTTTCCATTAGGGAAGGGTGGAAATGCAGAGGTATTTAAATAGATAAACCAAACTGGAAGTTTTAAGAACAAAGACTGAGACTTTCACAAATAAGTACATTCCTTACCAAGATGTATTTCAGGATATTTAACTCTCAGGACCTTACAGTTTCTCACTGCCATTACAAGCCTGGCTTTCTGCTCATTTCACTGTAGTAAGACCTGGCATAATTGCTCACACTGTACTCCTTGCTCTGTTTTACTTTCAAGAGAAATCCCTTTTTATTGCCCTGCACTCAGGTCTTTGAGACCCCTTTGTCTGTGGACTGTTACCCACCGGTACCACTGAGGGGAACTCGGGTCCAATTCACCCCTTTAGGGTAAGGAAGTGAAGCTTTTGAGCCTGACTGGCCCTGCTTCTTCTGTCTTTGACTTTTCCAGAGCCTTTAAAATTCTTCCTATAACCTGGAAGTCATCTGGGAATAAAGGTGTGCCTGCTGAGGTATCTGTATGTCCAACAGTCCCAGCTGGCGTCATCTGAGTTGTCACATTCACTAAAGCAGAATGAAAACAGTGTACACCAAACACAGGTGTTGACCATGCACCACAAACCTGGAAGAAAGGAGAGATCAGTCCTTTATATCAGAAAACAAATGAATTTCAGATTTTTCTGGAATTCAGGGACAGGAAAGTTCACCTAAAATGACCTTGATGATTAAACCCCAATTTAAGCACTGCAGTGGTCAGCAAAATACTCAGATTTTTAATTTATTATTTTAAATGAAGTATCTTCATGAATAATCCTTCATTTAGAAAAAGGGACAGGTGTTATTCAGTGATATGACTCACCTGAAAAACAATACTTTCAGTGTTTGGATTTCCATGTGAAATTTCAGAGGCTGAAGAAATTACTATATGTATTTGGAGTGTTACTCTTGTCCTCACTTTTGAGTTTTTCTTTTTATAATAACAGCCATCTACTGCTATTACTGTAGCTTCTTGTCCAGATCTCCCTTTGGAGACTTTATGACTACTTAACACCATTTTTCAATTTCTCTACTTATGCATATACATCTTCAGTTCAGATATGAGAATTTGCTAATGGACTGCAACTTTTTTTCCAAGATTCCCATGTGTAGAATTTTACATAGGCTGATCCAAAATCTAAATTCTGCTTGCCAATGCCTTGTTCTAGGAATACGCATGTGATAATGAACCCCAGAATTATGCTACCATTTTGAAGTACAAATTTAATTTGAGTACAAAGGAGAGCAAAAGGTGTCAGATGGTATATTTACAATAACATTAAGGTGTACACGTTGTCAAATGGACAAAAAAAAACCCTGGAGTGCATGAAAATGTGGCCCCCTCCTTCATTGTGTACATTTTTAGCTGCAGATTGAAGAATAAATGGCACTGGTTAGAAAATGGAAAACATGTAGGCAGGCACAGCCATCTCCTGTTCCTGAGGTCACACCACTTTGCATTTTACCTACAACAAAGCAGAAAATGCATCCATTTGGCTTTTTTCATTCATTGAAATAACTCTGTGACACTCTCTAGTGGAAGGCAGACATACACCACCTCAGCCACGCTCTCTGCACGGAACAGTCACGGGGAAGCGACCACGAGAAGGGAAACTGGCTGAAACGGAGCTTGGGCACTGTTGCATGTGTTTTGCTGCACTCTTATTTTTTAACACCACAACCAAAACACTTACAGACAGGTCCCTTCTGTTTGAAGCCCAGAGGATAACGTGGTACTGAAGCATAAATAAAGAGTGCCACTAGCAAGGAGTAACTGGCAGCAGACAAAGCCCAAGCCAGCAAACTGTCACGATTGCTCTAGAGGGTTTATAAGCTTTATCAAATCTGTGCTAGCTAATTCACTTGCAGAAGTGTACTGATAACACTGTTTTTTTCTCTTGCTTTTATTATGAAAAAAAAAAGATAGACAGGTCCTAAGGACAGATCCTTTTCACAGCTCTGCTCTCTTCTGCCAGCACATACCCTTCTACTCACAGATTACCAGGTTTAACTAGGGATGTCTTTGAGCCAGAAGTATTTATTGCAATAAAACTCAATATATTTCCAAAAAAGAAAAGCTTCCCCCTCCTTCCCAACACTTACATTGTGGTTGGAAGCAACATTAAAAAAAAAAAAAAAAAAATACAGATCCAATCTGGTGTTCCTTGTCTCACTGAATTTGCAAGTAGCTGTTTTTTGCTACTCCCAATAAACATACTGAAGCTATCATTTCTGTGTGTGGACAAAAGAATTTTTATATATATATATATATCTATATCTATATATATATATACACACACACACACACACACAGATATATAAACATACACACACATCTATATCTGGGTGGAGCACTTGGCTGCTTTCCCTGCTTCCCCCCTGCCAAGCTTAGATACAGTTTTTTGCATATTGTTAAACCAATGCTAGTTTATCAACAGCTATTGTTAAACAACAACTACTATTAATCTAAATGACATAAATTAATACCACCTGCTGTAAATGCAGAGGAAGTTTGGCTTATACTTTTAACTGCAGCTTTTAAAGTATCCAGGACAATATGCAGGTAGATCCATGGATCTCTATAATTTTCTCACTCCATCCATGTGACTGCTCAAAATGTTGCCTTTGGGGTGGAAAGGTTTGCAGAAGGGATGCCCAGTTTGAGCTGGTTGCCTTGCTCTGTCATTCTCCTCCATGCCTGGTTCATAATTTCTGAAGGCTTCCTCAAAGCCTTCTGGTGATCCTCCCAAGGAGCTCCATGCACAGCAGCCTGTGGGAAGCTGACAAAACACTGGAAAATTCTGCCAAATAATAAACAAACCAACCCCACGTTTTTTTTCCAAAAGTGTTGCCATGAATAACTGAGAAGGCACACTTGCTAATTTACTGCATGTTTATCTTTATGGAGTATTTTTAAAATAAAATATTTCACCCCCTCCTGCCTCTTCTTAATTTGTCCTGTCATTCAATTTCTGTAACTAATTTGAGGAAATTTCTCTAATGTTTCACCACACTGCCAAAGCATGGTTTTTGCCTGAATGTAATGCAGAACTATTTTAATTACAGGGAACATCAAAAATTACTCCATAACATGGGATTATTCCTTGTGCTAATTTCTACAAGTCCAAAGTGCAGATGTGACTGAATTCAGATTCCTGTTTCACACAAACACAAAGGGAAAAATTCTGCCTGGACTCTGTTCAACACAGACATTCATTGAAGTATCTCCATGTTAAGTTTTAAACGAAATGTGGGTCAATATTTTTTTCTGAGGAAAGTTCACTAAACAACAGTTTTGAGGTCAACTATCATGAAACATGAACAGAACCTTCACAGAGCTCAGCCTTGTGCACCTGGCTGGGTCAGTTGGTTTCTAGACAGAAGTGAGTGGAGAGAAAGATCCTCTTGCAGATGCTACAGAACAGGATCCGAATGCAGGTTCTCCCAGATATTTTCTGCAGGAGCTCCTTTCTCTCTTGACCATAGGTGGTGCTGGGGGAGACCAAGAGCCTCTTCATATATGAGACCAGGGATCTTCCTTTTTTTTCGTAAGAAAAAAGATAAAAAGCTTTTCAGGGTAGAAGTGTTACCAGTTTACAAACTGGAAGAACAAGGATCATCAGGAAGCTCCTGTCAGTGATTTAAATCCTGTTATACTGTACCTGAGGGAAAAAAAAAAGGACACCAGGATCTCTCTTCTTCCTTGGAAGACACAAAATGAGTGCAGTGATGTGGAGGCAAAGATGCTGTCACAGGGTCATCACATCACTAAGCAGAACTAAGCTTTGTCACTTTAAAAATTCAAACCTTAAGACATTTCCAGTTACTTATTTCAGGTGCACATGTAAGGAGCAATTAGGGCATTACCTTCACTTTGAGTTTTCTTCTCAGTCTCTCTAAAACATTTAATATTTTCAGAAGATATGGAGGCTTTCCAGAGACAATATGCTTGCTGTAGCCGACCATGCCTACCTTGGAAATTCCAGAAAATAAGACCTAATTTATAGTTCAAAGGATGAAATTCTGAATAATCTGTTTTTCTAACAGGAAACAAATGAAAATAGAGTTCAAAAATTCTGATATTCTGCATGATCAAACACACAAACTGTATTCACTTCCACCTAACCCCCTAACTATTTTATCTGTAAGAAAAATAATTTTCACTGCTGTAAAATCATCAGGATTTAAGTGCTCTAAACAGTACAATAAAACTTATACAGTACTTTTCACACTATAATGTCTCATGACTTTTACACACAATGAAATATTAAATCACAAAACATTAATGAAAAACTACTAGAAGAGATAGTTTAGCATTTTCACTGCTGAAATTTAGAATTTCTAATAACTGAAGATGACAAGATGCACAATTGTAAAGAGGAATAATAGAAGACTAAAATTAGAGGCCTTAAAACTGCAGTCACTTATTCTAACGCATACACTGTGATCTTAGGCAACTGCTCAACAAACCTTGACAAAGGAACAACTTGGTTACTCTGACATAGTGAGAGAGGGAAATATCCAAAAAGTAGTTACACTTCTGAAAACTTGGTTCAGTCCCTCTTTGGTCCAGAATGGCATTACCTGAAGCAAGATAAGAAGTTAAAAAAAGGTCACCTGTTGTTTTAAATCCCAATATTAATTTTAAAATATAGGAAACAATCAGAAATAGGAGTTTTGAAACCTAATATAACTCTACTGGAGCAGGCGTTTTTCATGAGACTTAGCAAAAATTATGCCTGCAATTTACCTCTCATTCTGAATTTTCACAGTTTGATGAACATCAAGATAATTGTGAAAAAGGAAAAAATGTAGAACTAAATAACTGTTCAGATATCCACGCATTTTAGTCCCACCTCAAAGAAGAAATTCTTACTCTCATGTTTACAGCTCAGTGCACAAGACCATAAATATCTGCAGTAACCAAAGATGTTTGATTACAAAAAAACCCAATTCTCACATGAATGTGGTTCATACTAAGAGACCTGTAAAAGTTCTAAATCTGACTATAGAAGAGCTTACAGATATAAATTATGATGGCATATTTAATATAAATCTAAGCAATTTCACTACTTTTAGAAAAGAAATTAAAATTAAGGCAAAAGTTTTAAGCAGTTCAGGTGATGTCCAAACAGAGAAAGAAGGAGGTGGCAGCAGGAGAGAATGTGTGCACGTGCCTTCATGTGTAAAAGATCCAAGAGAGTTCAAGTAAAATCCAGCCAGGCTACGCAGAGGGAGTGTCACCAGAGATTTCTGCTTTTAGTCGTCAAAGTGCAGTGGTGAGTCTGAACTCCTAAGTGAAACCTGTCAGGCACAGCATTTGTATTAAGATAAATCTTGAAGGGGAAGCATAATTTACTTCTTGGATAATTTGGGAGATAATTCTTTCATAGACATCCACCCAAAATAGATAACCATGAGAGGAAAAAGAATTCCCCACCATTCTCTCACAAACAGTAACTCTGTACACAGGGAAATACACCCACACATGGCACACAAAAAAACCCACTGGACCTCCTTCTCACGTGCATTTCTACTCTTTTCAAAGCTACACTGTTCAAATCAAGAGTATTTCCTATAAATCCATGTTTAATAAAGAGCATTTAATGTGAATCTTTCTCAGTTAAGAACCAGACATACCCAACTTTACGGGCCATCTGGGAATGCTTCCCAAATCCAAATTTAGGGTCCAGTAACAAGTCCTACATATAGCATTTTTGTGTGAACACTTACCCTTCCTGTGTTGAATTTTCCTGAACTGGAGCCACTATCTCTCTGCACATGAAGGAAACTCTGTGGGGGATCAGAAACCTGGCACAGCCAAACGCCAGAGCTGGATGGACCCAAGCACTCTGCTCCACACCCTTTCTCTGTGGAGATGCCATCCAGTCTCGTGGATGCTCATCTGCTCTAAACCTATGGGGGGACAGGAGGAAAAGTGTGTTAAGAGCTTTCTTGAAAAAACATCAAAGCTGAAAACCTTATGGTTTGAGGATTTGTTGAAAAACAAAACCTGGCCCCTCAAGTAAGGGCTCTTAAAAAGATAAAAAGCAATCAATGTAGCATTTACTTCCCATCCCACTACTGTACCAACTGTCAAACACTCTTGGAAATAAAAGTAGGAAATACTTCATTTTCTGTTTGCTCAGGAAAAAAGCATCTTTCCATCAATTTAAAAATTTTGACAAAAATTACTAGGAATAATGCAGGAGTAATTTTATTACAGGGGAAGTTATACAGAACCTTTTTAGGGAGCACCAAACTAAAGTCTTGAAAAACTGAGGCCTAACCAATTTTTTTCAACTTCCTGAAGAAGAAAGTTGTTCGGAATTGTGAACATATGAAGTTGTTTCTCTCTTCAGTGCAAGCCCCAAGTGTGTTTAATAGTTTTGCTAAATATGATTGAAAGAAAACCATGCCTGAGGGAAATGATCCTTTGCTGGATATGTATAAGGGTTGAAGCAGCTTGGTCAATGAGTGACCATAGCATATGAATCTAAAACTAATCTCAAAGAGCCTGAGGGCACCCAAAGCTAACCTAGTCAAGTAGTTATTTTTTCATTTGCTCTGAGCTAAATACACTGTCTACAAAAGACTCCCTGTACACCTCACAGCAAGTGTTTTGTTTTCCTCACATTAAAAGAGAAAACTTTTAAACAAGATATTGTATTGTGTGCATAACAGCAAATTGAAAATAATTACATAAAAGAAAAAGCAGTCTCTTAGTTGTCACTAAAGTGACATAGTTCTAAAAATTGCTGAGAAAAAAATTTGCCATGAGACAACTTCAGAGCTTAGATCTATCCCATGTCATCTCAGATCCACCCTCAGAACATCTGGGGGGAGTGACCTGTCAGCTTGTGGCTTGTGATTCCCCACATGGAATCCATGGTCCACCACACCCTGGCTGCTGACCTTGGTCCTCCTGTCTCAAACAAGAGAGATGGGTGAGAGAGTGCTGCCCTCTTGTCTCACCAGTGCAGGCACCCTCTCTTTGAAACTGCATAATGCCTCTTCAAAATATCAACCAATCTTTACGAAACTAAAGAGAACTTTTGTAAAAATAATCCATATTACCTAAAGCATTAGGAAATGTACAGAACTGATTTTTTTGAGTAAAATATGATAATGAACAAATCCGATTACACTTCACAATAAAGCTGCCTAAGACAGAACAACTGCTCTGTAAACAAGGGCAAGGGATGGGGTGAAAAAAATCACTGAAAAATATTAAGTCCCCTGAGCACCACAGCATGTGCAATTTTCATCGTGCTTCGAGACGTACTTGTGTGGCCTTGTTCCTTCTATTGATCACGTAGGTCTTTCCTAATAGAGTTACAAGGCATTTTCAGTTGCAGACTTAGAAACCTGTGGGAAATGGGATCCAATCATCTGGCTGCTACGTTCCTGTAAGGCCAGCTCTGTCTTGCTGCTACTGCTCTGTTGGGCTTTAAGCACAATACCAGCACATCTAGGGCTGTGAAGCAGAGAGCAGGGATTGTGTCATCACAGGTTATGAATTTCTGCGAAGCAAGAACCAAGTCTGTGTGGTCATTTACAAAGTCCACTTAATTGTTAATTTTCTTTTTTTTTCTTTTTTTTCTTTTTTTTTTTTGGTTATGAAACTGCATGTCTGATTTCCAAGAGGGATGTAAATGCAGGAAGTAAGTGGGAATCATTAAGAGGTATTTTATGTCCTTTCTGCATCCCAATACGTATTGTAATGAATGAACAGACAGACATTTTTAATGTTATGCTAAGGCAGAAGGTACTGGAAATAATCAAATCTCAGTGAAAATAAATGTTACTTTACACAAGAAACTCAAGGCACAGGGAATCTCAGTAAAACAATCTGTACATTGGGTTCTTGCATCAAAATAAAGACAAGACATTTGTGTTTCGCTTATCAGAGATGCAATCAAAGATAATCAGAAAACAAGGAGAAACTTGTGCATTTGAAAATTTTGTACTGAAAAAATTACACAAACAAGTTACCTACTACATTCTATGACTTAGAAACTGAAGCCTGTAATAAGATAAAATACTCTTTTCTCATGTAATATTAGTAATGGCAATTTAAGATGCTGATCTATTAAAAAAATAAAAAGTCTGGGTAAAATTCAAGGCAAAATCTATCCAGCCAAACTGTGGAAAAATTTCAGCTTATGTTGACATGACAAAGTTTTTGGAAACAACAACTTTCAGAATCAAGCCCATGGCTGCTCTCCCCAAGACTTTCACAAGAAAGACTCCTGGAGGCCCAAGGGAGTCAGCTCAGGACTTCCACAAGAGAGATGTGAGTCAGTCACAAATGTGGGAGAGGGCAAAGGGACTCCGTTGCATGCACAGTTATATTTATAGACTACCTGACATTAAAAATACCCCAACAACAACAAACCCAAGAGGTTTCACGGCAGAGTTTCTCTTCTCAAGAACAACACGTCAGTGGCCACAAGGACAAATTACAGGCTCACCAATGAAGAGCAATAAAGATAATCTCTCTGTTCTGTTCCCACCTGCAATGTGCATCTTTCACCACATCAGCATGACAGCTCTGAGATTAGTGGTACCCTGAAAAGCTAAAACACTTCCATGTTTGATTTCCTGAAAAGCTGAAACACTTCCACGTTTGAGTTCATAGTCAAAATTTCTTTACCATCACAGTGTAGACATAAATATTTTATCATGGTCTGGAGGGCCTTCCCAGGAAACAACACAATGTAGGCAAATTTATATGCCTAGAAGCTGAAAAGTGCTCTTGATTGCACCACTTTTACTAAATGATTACACTGGCTTTGGTGAAGTTCACCGAGATGAGAAGAAACGGGGTTCTGTGCTATGCATTCCCCTCTGCAAGACCTTATCTAAAGAGACTGTACAAGCAAGAGAGTGTGGGGGGGGAAAAAAGCATCACTCCAAACTGAATAAGGATGAAACAGCACAAAAGTACGTGCAAACATTTAACAGCCCAAAGAGGATGATATGGTCCATGAAGACTTACCCTCATAACCTCAGGAAATACAAATCAATCTGTGTTTCATCATCTGAAACTTGAACTTCTAGCTAGTAGCTCTGTGCTCTTCCCCTGCCTTCTTCAAAAACTCCTCCTTGAGCTGATTTACACTATTTGCTTCTACTGCTGACTTCGGCAGTTTGTTCCAGACTGTATTTCAACTACCCTTTGTGTAAAACTGTTCTGTCTGAATATATCGGAGTCCCTAAATTCTGGTACACATATTGGAGTGGTTACAGGAGTAATTTTAGTGTGTCTGGCAGCTAGCCTAACTCGTGCTCTGATCTCTCCTCCCTTCCCTCAACTGAACAGTTAATACTTCGCCATCAAAGTCAGGGCTACTACAAAGGGAATCTGCTCCAGCCAAATGCCCAGAGGGACAGCGCCTGAACTTGTCGCACACTGGCAGGACACTGTGGCCAGAGCAGCCTTCCTAACCTTTAGAAGAGGACCAAAGAGTAAGCAAATAGAGAGGAGCAGGACTCTATGTCATACTCTGTTAAAGAATTTGATCCTATTCACAGACCCTTTTTCTGCTTTCCATAAACATTTCCACAGGTTAAAGGCAAAACAAAACAAAATATTGATACAAACAAACTAAAATAAAGTTGAATATAGGTATTTGTGAAAACTGAGCTTTATTCTTTATTTTTACTACATTTTGAATGAAAGAGGTATAAAATTTATCGGGATCTCAACTGCAGCTGTACGTTGGCAATTATGTGGCTGGAAAGAAATGGAAGACTGAATAGCAGCCTCCAGATCCTGAATAAATTGTCAGTTGATATTAAACAGGAAGTACAGGATTCTTAGTTTTGACTTCTGAGGATCTGCATTTTCTAAAAGATGATTACTTGCAAGAGTATTTTTAAATCCTCTTTTGTGCGTGAACTAAGGTTAGGAAAGAGGCAGATAATCTATCAAGTGTGCCATAACTTTTAAATGAAGGTGACATATTTTTCCCAGTCTGAACAACTTTCATCAGGAATATTTTTGGAAATTTAAAAAATCTTTTTGATGTCAAAAAACTGTTCTCACATTCTTTTGAAGCAGACAAAAGGTCAATGTTAATTACAATATGTTGTAAATCATATAGATTACTTTCAAGAAAATATTTAAGGGAGATATCTTATATGTGACATTCATTCTTCAGCCATCCAGACGTGGATGATGTTTAATTTATAAAGATTTAAAAGGTTGGAAGTCTCTTGCAAAATACAGAATTTAATGACATTCTTCTGTTTTGTTACCAATTCACAGATATCATCTCCTCTTATTTATGGAGAGAACTGTATTAATCATCACATGCAGAGTTGCAAATTCAGCAGAAACATAAATTATCAGTTCTAAACCTCAAATTCTTTCAAAGGATCCGTAAAAATAAAAGTTTTGAATAGCCTGGATAGAACAAATGGACAAGAAAAGATAATGCATCTTTTGAAACACAAACCTGTAGAGACGTTATGCTCAATTACTCTGACAAAAGATTTGGAAACCAACAATATCCCCTGTGGAATACCACTGCTAAACTGGAATGCTAAATCAAAAGCTCAAAGTTAAGCAAGAACAATATAGCATAAGCCACATTAAATGTGTGTCATCCCTAAAGCTAGAACACACTTGGATATTTATTAGATAACTATTTCTACCTTTGGGGGATGGGGTAAGGCAGGGGGGAAGAGTTCAGATGAGTAAAATATCAGTAAAAGTACCACTCTGGATTTCACATGGAGGAACGGTGGGGCTGGGCAGGCTGCCTCCCCCACTGCAAGTCCTCTGATGATCAGTCAGAGAGTTCAAAGCTTGTTTTAGCTTCTAAACAAAGGTTCAGAACACAGTCCTTGCTTATCTTCAGAGACAACAAAAAGCCCTACTAGAACGTGAGGAAGGGAGCAGCTGCTTGGAAGGGTTTTGAAGGAAGGAGCAGTGACAGCTGTGGTGGCCAACAATCAGCCACTGGGTGCAGCTGAGGACTTGCAGCAAGAAAAAGGCATTGCAGGAACCCCAGTACTGCCACATTGCAGTGGTGTATGGAAAACACTCTTGGTTTATTTCAGCCAAGCCACACAAGGAACGGGATTTGCATGCAAGCAAAAGCTTCCATCTGCTAGGAGAAACGGGGACACATCCAGGCACCTACTGCAGGATCAGGGCAGGGGCACAGGGGGGAGAGGGGCTCTGCAGGCAGCTGGTGCTATCAGCACTGCTCATCACCCCTGCATTGCTGTGGATGTTTGGGAAGCTGCTGCATTTGGGACACAGCTATCCCGACACTGGTGTTGAGTAACAAGGAATGGAATGCAGGCTCTTTCTGAGGGACAGGAATGACATTGCCAAAAACGCACTAAGAATACAAGTCCAATTTAGGCCAGTCAGTTCTTATTATCTTCACTGGGATGGCAAGTCCATAACTTTGGCTGCACAGAAAAAAGAGATCATCTTTCTGGACTACAGGCCTGACATGCAGAGCTGCTGCACACGCAGCTGGAGGAGGCAGGGGTCTGGAAGGGCCTTGGAACACAGCAGGTGGGAATCTTGAGTTCTAGTACTAGGACATAAGTGATGGGATTACAGATGAGTAAAAAACCCAGTAAAATTTAGGTGAATTATGGTATAATTTAGTCTACCTGTTCTGGATGTTTCTCCTGAATATCTAAGCTCTGTGTCCTAGATAACAGAGGTGCTGCAGGATCAGCTTTGCTACACTCCTTGTTCTCCAGACAGATATGCCAGTCCGCAGGGAATCATTATTCACATGGAAAAGGATGAATTTGTTGATTGATGTTAAAAGCTGATAGGGAAGTTGAAAGGACAGCAAACAAGAAGAAATACAGAGCACACAACTGTGGTTTTAAAGTTAATGGGTTTTTCCCATCAGGTAATGCTGCATATGAAATAATAATGGTGCTAACTAAAACATTAGTTACTACTTGATGATGACACTTTACATCTTTCTGTAAACCTCTTATTGACACTAGCAGAATCTCCTGTGAATAAGGGAGAATAATGTCCTACATCAATATCTGGCATATGTAATGTGTTTATATAATCCAGTCCTCTTCGCGGAATTAATTTAATCTGTCTGGTTTGGAGCATGTACTGCTGGTTACCCGTGCTCCCTGTGTGCTTTTATTTCTTGGAGATGCAGCTTGTTCTGTTTTTCTGGCATCTTGGCTGTCTATTGAATGGGGGTAAGAGCACAGACTTAGTGGCAATCTACTGACAATCACTGTTGCCAAACCAGAGCTGTGTTTGTGTGGGATGCAAACAACAGCCACTCATCCTTCAATTTCTGAACACCAAATTGACAGGTAGCTCTTAGAGAAGTTTCACTTCTAAATTATTAAGTAAAGGAGAAAGAAAGAGGAGGAAAAAAAGGGCTAAGAAATTAGAGATGCATACTGAATTACTCCAGTGAACAATATTGATTGACAAATCCAGTCTTAAAATCAGAATTAAAATTAACTGCACTTACCGCATCAGTCAGTCACATTGCAGAGTTTGAAAGTCTGGCATGAAAGATGAACAAATGCTGTGAAAGATAAAACCAAAATGCAATTATGATATCAAAAATATTTGCCAGTTATATTTTATACAGGAGTAACAAACACATCCTCACAAGTTTGAAAACTTTGCATTACTCGGGGGGGAGTGAGTAATTGTTAATCTTGAAACTTTTTCAAAAAGTTCTAATGCAAGGGGTTTTAGCTATCAATCAAAATCAAATTAAAAGGGTTTATGGCAAGTGAATCAAAGCAATACAATTTTATTTTTCTGATGAGATTTATTTACATAGTGAGATTAAAAATGTCTCAGATTTATGCACCCTCTCTAGGAACATGAATTTCCCAGATTTGAAACCTTTAATGCAATAACCTTTACCCTGCTTTGAGATAAGCCTGTGTCAGCATTTATAAAGTAATGTCTTTCTAGCTGTTTGGTCCAATATAATAAACCAGTTCCTCCTCCTGTGTTAAATAATAACTTTTATTCCTTTAAGGCCCCTTTCTTTTAATCCAGCATTTCCGTTCCATTTTCCTCCTCTACCTCCAGATCTAGAGAAATTCTAGGAAACTTTCCCAAGAGATTCCTCTAAGATAAACAAGAATATATCTCTAGAAACACTTTGAGGACTAAAAGGCTTGTCTATAGTAAAATCAGTGGTAGAACTGCCTCGGATTACACTGGAGGCTCTAAAGATCTCCAGCTTTACTTTCACTGCTGCTGCACCATCGGGTGTACTCTTCCAAGAAAGAGTGTTGTATCAAAGGACAAATTTGTGCTGCCCATACACACATGGAGTAAAAAATGCACAAAGAACATTTTCTTTGCTGGCTTCTGTCATTAAGACCATCTTCCTGGATTTAATTACTGAGCACACCAAAATATCAATCCTAAACAGACATCTCATTTACTGCCTACCTTTCAATTAACTTCATTTTTTTCAGACTTTGACCCAAAAACATTGTCAGTTTTCCCTTAAAAGTAGCCATGGAAGTTTTATTTCTTACCAGCCTTCAAAGACTCATATTTGTTGTTCCTTCTTTTTCTGTCTATAAAGTACATTACCAATAAGATACAAAGAGACTAAATACAGCTAGGTTAGAGTACTACAGAAAGGGCTTGTGATATTTTTCACAAATTTTTAAAACTGTGCAGTTGCCCAGGACTGGGAAGATGCTGAGCTGTGCTCAGTGTTCTTCTACAGATAAAATAGATGTCCAAGACACAGAAAAAGCGTGTTATTCTTCATGGTGCATCTTAAGCACTGTGGCAGTTTCCCTGTGAGAACCTGAGAGGAGGAATCATTATCAGGGCAGCGAAGGGACATGCTCAGTTGGTTAACAAACAAGGCACACTTTCTTCATTAGGCCATGCCACACATGGATACCTGCTTCCTGCATCTCCATAATCACAGTGACAAGGAGCAGGACTTCTTCTGCTTGCTATGAGGCTTTCTGGATCACTGGAGATGATTTTCAGAGCCTTGCTGCACAGATTCTGCCAATTTGTGTTCAGGCTCCTCTATAGGATGGAATAAGCAGCTGAACAAGCACCTGGCATAGAAGATGAATCCAAGTGCCTAGGCTGCACAGCACCCATGGCAGAGTCTGAGTGCCCAGGCCGCACAGCACCCACGGCAAAGTACAAACAATCAATACCCTAACCCCCCATAATTTACCATAGTGCCAAAGCAAATCAAGTGACGAATACTGCTGACTGGTGGCCAGGGGAGAGCTGAACTTGTTAAAAACTTGCCATAGGTTTATTCTTTGATCCTTTGTTTAATCTTCTTGCTCATCCTATTTTGTTCCCTCTCACACAAACCAACATACAAAAAAAAAAAAAAAAAAAAAAGAGCTGCGTAAGACAGGTGCCCGATTACAGCCTCAGGCACCATGCAGCTGTCCAGGTAGGATATGGCATTTGGGCCATGTCTCATTCCCATTGACCCTTCTCATCCAGGGCACTCAGAATATCCGGGACAACCAGCAGCAGCCCTTGCTCTCAGGTGCTGTTTTCCTCTGCACTTCCCATGTCACGAGCCCTGGGCTCGTGCAGAACTGATGGGCTGTGCACAAATGTCACACATGCCACGTATGCCGTGCAAATCTGCTGCTCTTGGGTGGGGATGGCACAGTTCCACCAGCTCAGGACTCTGAATCCAAGGATGAACAAAAGACTGGTGTTTCCCGTATATCCTGGATTTTGAAAGTGCTGGTGAGCTGTCCTTGGCACACCTCACTTTACAGGCATGTCAGGGGGGGCTGTGTATGAAACAAATGATTTGATGAAGGCACAAGCTCTTCTGCGACAGGTGAGGGGAGACAGGGTGTGGCAATACCTTGAGATCAAAAGAAGGTAAATAGCCTAGTTAGCAATAAAGGTTGACCACTACAGTCCAAATAATTCAATTTAAAGTACTGCAAATCTATTCCTGCAGCATATAATATCATCATGAGCATGTCTATTCTAACCCACTGATGACTTCAGGGAGTTTTAAAGAATATTGCTTCTATTTTCTGTCCTTTCATCCTTAATGTATACAGGCAGACTTAGCTCTGTCTGCAACAAGAGAAACCATTATGTCTTAAGAAATAAACTGACCACTCCCATTATCTGAATGCCAAATTTCATATACTCAAGTCACCAATATCCCACACCAGCCTTTCAGCTCAGTGAAATGAGGTGGGCTCAGATCTCTAACATCACCAGGATAGAAGCAACATTTTTGTCAACTGCAACATGAAACCATAGCAAGAAAAACACTGCTGGCATGCTAAAATATGAAACACTGCCATTATATTTAAGATGTTTCCAAGAGAGAATATTACATTTATTCTTGGGAATAAATTCACAGATTTACTATACATCAGACATTAGGGTTTATTTTTCTGTATAAAATAAATATAGCAAGAGTATAAGATTATGACTTCACTATTATTTTGTAAAACCATTTAATTTAAACAGAGATGCCTATTCACCTGATGTCATAAAACCAAAAACAGAACCATCAAATTATTGTACAGCACAAGCACATTGTACACGAAGAAAACATAGGTAGACTTTCTTGTGAAACTGCTGGGTTTTATCACTGTTTAATGATTTGTTGCACTATTTATAGGATAAACAATAAATCTAACATGATTCATCATATTAGCCAATAAATCATGAGACAAGTCATTAGGCAGAGTGATAAAATCAAGTGTTTTAGAAATAAGTTAATCTATGATGCCAATGCCTAATCTAAATAGTTGCTTTAAAACCCTATTTACTAATCATTTTTACATAAAGAAAGACTAATGATTATGTAGATTAAATGTGTACTTATTCCTATAATCACATGTTCTGTGCTGGTCTGTTTAAAAAGAAAAAAAAGATTAAAAACATCCACTGGAAAAAAAAGTAACATCATTTTGATTGTGTTTGTATATTTATGAAGGGATTTCTGCACCACGTTTGAGTCTTCCGTCAATTTTGGAGAAGAAATGGTTAATTAAAGCATGCTGCAAGGTTGCTGGACATATATTATCTTCAGCTATGAATTCCATAATATCCTAATTAACAATTTCATTAAGATGTGAAGGCTGGTTCTAATGCGTCTTCATTCTTCAGCCTGAATATAACCCTGTAGACTTTCTCTTTTGTGACAACTGTGTTTATAGCTTCTCTACCCATAGAGCTTCATGGCACTTCGAATTATGCTCAAGAGTATATGGGCATCACGTCACATTTGTGTGCCTGATATCATACATGACTCGCTGCACTCCAGCCAGGGTCCTTAATGTACATTCTACAGATGGACTACCCTCTGAATGCTTAGCCAGATATTAAGTTAAATCTTTTTGGAGTCAAGCTTGTTTCACATCAGTTATACAAACATATTGGTTCCTTTAAAAGGACAAATGCACTGAGAGTAAGACAGGGAATCTAGATTGGAAATCTAGGAAAATCATTTTAAATTTCAATTTAACCTTTACATTTGAAAATCTCTTCTGTGGGAATTATTGTTATCCGTGGAGGGTTTGTTTTCATTTACTTAATCCCGAAGAGAAGTAGCTGAGCAATATTTATCAAGAGTAGGTAAGCAGTATAGTTGGCTTAACATGAAAGAAACAAACAGCAACGCAACCTCCTTCCCTCTCACTTTCTATTTTGTATTAAAATGCAACAAACCTGAAAAGATAGTGACAAACCAACACAATATGTTCTAGTTCAGGATTTTTCCTCAAAAAGAAAAAAAAAATGTTAACATTTGCTTGCCACTGCTGCCTATCTATTTATCATATTGGGACTATGTCATAACTCTACTGCACCTTCTCAATAAGGCTAATCTTGAGAGCAAGGTATTTTCCTCTAACTGAAAGAATATGTTTGAGTAAAAAAAAAAAAAGCATCTGTAATTAGGGCTGTGACCAACAGTTTACTTGTCACCCAGAGTCGGGTGAACAAACCCCTCCAGCTCACCAAGTGCACTCGGTAAAGGAAGGGAAGAAGAGCAGCAAGCCTGGCCCTGGGTGGGGGGGGGGGGGGGGGGGGGGGGGCTGTGTCACAGAGGCTGAAGGGAGCAGAGGGGATATTGTTGGGCTTGTTGCTTTCTTGCTTTTTATCTCAATCCATACAGCATGTTTTGTAAAATATGTCTGAGACACAACTGGAGAAGTGAGAGCAATTTGATGCTTTGTGCAGTATAGGCAGGGATGGTTTGTTTCTATCTGGTTTACAATGTGCAGACACCACATACATATAAAAATGTAATAACCAGGAGCACGCCAGAGTCATATGCCAGCAGTCCCTTGTTATTCTTTTAGAACCTGCTTATCTTTTGCTTCACTTTTTCCTGGTGACACTTAAGGTCAGATTTTTAAAGGCACTTAGATGCCTCATTTTATTGAAATCAGTGGGAGCTAGGTGCTTAAACACCTTTGAAGAACTAGCCCTTTAATGTTTATTAACAATGCCTCAGATGAGGGTACATCCCAGAAAACATAATAATTGCCTTCCTTTATTAACTGTGGTGTGTCAAGATAAGATAGAATCAAGCCCTCAGACTCATCTCCTCTCAATGATTTCCTAAATGAGATCAGTTCCCACTTACATCCTGAATGACCAAGGGTGACTAAATCAGAGCAATGAAGTATGTTTATGTCCTTGAAACTCAAATAATCTTGCAGACACTTCTCCCAGTGTTGCTGATTCACATATTATCAAGTCTTAAAAAGTTTTTTGTTTTTCTCCAACACTCAGCTGTGACCACTTTAACTTCAGGAGAGTATCTCCCTTTTCTCTTTAGGTAAAAATGAAACTTTTATTTTCCCTTGGGAGCTTAGACCCTCACATGTGAACTATTGAACTAGAAATAAACCAGACTTATTTCTTTGTATTTTCCTCCTCATAATTTTAGTCTGGTGGATTCACATATACTTTGTTCATCAATGCGTAGCACAAAACAGAGATCTCCAAGTCAGCCATAAGGATATATCTCACATCTCTGGATAAGAAAAATAAAAAGTAAGGAACAAAACACTTCTAAAAGAGGCTTTTGGATGACTTTTGGTAAGGGGAAAGTAGGGAAGAGAAAAGGAGGGACTGTTTTCCTGACAGACCTTCAGTGTCAATGGACAATCTTTTCAACAACTCGAATGAGCTTTGGCTAAAGCCCTGAGCTGAACCTCCTAAAGCTCAAGCTAAGACATTTCAGCATTTCCACTTGTTACAGTAAAGGCAGATTTCCATCAGCACTCATTTCTACCTTCTGCTTAACTATGGGCACCCCTGGAGACTGTATTCCTGATGGGAACCTTCCTCCCTTTTTGTGTCCTACAAGCACAGCAGTCACATTTCACCCCTAGAAATCTCTCCTGAGGGTTACGTACCTCATGTACCAACTAAGAGGTGCTCAAAGCCATACCTGTGCCTCTAAAGTCATTCAAATCTATTTTTGCTTCTATGATTCTCTTTGTCACTGCTGTCTCTCTATCCTACTCATCCTATTTAATCCCCTCCATAGCGAGAGACCAGCAGACCAGCACTCTGAACAGTGAGCAGGGTATGTTAGTGCACCATGAGATGTATTCAAAGTATCTCCCAGAATGGTGAAAGGTTTGAGTTCAGCCTTAACTAACTACAAGAGACCCTCCCAGCTTCTCATGCTATTTCCCTCTAATCACCAAAACAACAACAAACCAAAACAACCGACCAACAAATGCATTTTGGGATTTTTTACCTAATTTGATTTTCTCTTCGTCAATCATCAGGTCATTTCTTGGAAGTCTCATTCTGCACCTGAGACACCTGAAGCATTATTTTTTAATTGGTCCAGAACTGGGAGGGAGAAGACTGGATTCGTGTTGTGTTTCTGCAGAAGCAGGTAATTCCTGGCCACACCACCTCTCCAGGTAACTGCTTCTAATGCCTGCTAAATCAATTTTAACACTCTGCTGTTTAATAACAGCATAAAGTACAGCCCTTGCATGGATTTAATTAGAGCCATGCAATTGACAAAGAGTGCACAGAACAGTGCTGCATTGAAAGAAACCCACTCGTTAGCTCAATAAATTCAAGACTGACTGGAAGGATGCTTCTTAAAAACTAAATTTTTGAGGTATTATGATCAGTGAAACTAACCCAACAGTCATTCACAGATAAAATTGTAATATTTCAAGTACCTCCCCTACCTACAACATCTGTTGATGTCAGCAGACACCCTGTGTCCATTTATATGCAGGGCCAGGGCTATTTCGTACATCAGCACTGATATACTCTTTCCTATCGCTAGTCAACCCAGATGTTTTCAGAGTGATAATCAGGTCACGTGGGAACTGCATGGCTAAAAAACTGAGTAGTAAAACTGTATTCCTGTAAATTTTTTGTATAACTAGATTTTAGTCAGGGATGAAGAGGTTCCTATCTAAGACATCCAAAATTATTTGTAAAGTAGTACTGCAAAAACATTTTACAGTGAATTACTTTTTAAAACATATTTTAAACAGAAACACATCACCATATTTTCTGTGGGCTTGGAAGCTTATGTTAAGTTTCCAAATAAGTCAATTCTATAAAGATAACATCTTTTCTTTAAAAAAAAAGTGTTGCAAGCTACTACTGTACATAACAAATAAGCTTTAATTAAAATTTAAATTGAAATCTGTATTGGCTAATCACTCCTGAACAGGAAATATTTTAAGACAAGGTTTTCAAAAGCTCTCTGGTCAAATGGTGCAGTGTTTAGTACCTATAATTAGGGTAAAAATGTCAAATTCTTCTGTTTGCCAAAGTCTAAGTGAGATTTACTAAAGTGCTTGATATCCATCTGTTCCTACTGTGACATTTACAGCTGAATTGCTACACAAGCTCAGCACCCAAAACGCTGAAGTCCTCTGGGAATCTGGATATGCTTTGACAAACAGTATCTGAGCCCAGGTAGAATCTCTGCTTGCTTAAAATCTAGTTCCAACTGCAGGGGATGAACTATGCTGCAAATCTGTCCTGTAACCATTAGCACCACAGCGCCACGTGCCTTTTCCTTCACCCAGCTTTTCTGAAGGGTGTTGCAGTGAACACAATACTTGCATTAGTATAAAAATTGCATTTTTTTTGTAAGTTCACACACAACTAATTTCCTGATTGACTAGTTACATATCTGACAAGTCTCTTACGTACAGAGATACTCAAATCACTTAGGCCACATGCAAAAGTTAGCTCCAGATGAAGAGTAAGTGAAACCCACCCCGAGAGATCAGTGCCCAGTCGGATTTGCTGACCCATGAGACTGTCCATTTCCAATGGAGGTAAATAGCTGTAAGATTGTTAACAGGGAGACCTGAGGCAGTCATAGCCCTGCCTAAGGTGATTTGAGATATCACCCCATACTTTTAACCCATTATAAATAAATCAATAAAAGCCAAAGTAAGCAAAGTGAATACATATCATATTTAAATCTAATTAGTGGTTAATTTTGTACAGATCTCTAGTAGTCTTCGGTAGGGGTAATCTCATCTTCCAGCCATATCTTCCTGCACATACCAACACTACATATTACTGCAGGCACGCAGCTGACTTCCAAAATGGTCTCTCAGAGAAAATTACTCTTTTTATTGTGTTTTTATGGTATTTTGATTCATATTTTATAATAAAGTAACTTTTAAAGTTTCCCAAATGCAACATTATTTCTATGTTTTCCTAAGAACAAAAAAAATGTGTATGGTCTTTAAAAAAAATAAAATTCTTTTCATAAGCCAACATTTATATTTTCTATTGAAAACGTGCTACTGCAATAAAGTGGTTTATGTTAATATATTAAAAAAAAACCAAACTGTCAAAACCTGCATGAGTTGTTTAAGCACTAGAAATGAAAACCAGCAACAATGAAGATGTGCTGCCTTCGTATTTGGCCATGTGCCACAACTCTAAAGAGGAGTCCATCTAGAACATGCACTGCATTACCCTGTTGAGCAAGCTATTGGCACTCTTTCTTTTTTCCCCTAAAGTAAAACATTTTTGACAAGCAACTCATCTATAGCCATTTCACACAGCTTTTCTTTCATTTGCATTCTCATTAGAAAAATGAGATTATATAAAACCAAACGTGGAAGTGCTCACCACGGAGTGAAAACAGGGAACCCCGCATCCGAGGTGATAATCCAAACCGAGCTGACAGCA